>NC_061113.1:215567159-215652415 GCF_002878395.1 Capsicum annuum
TGGATGCGGAGGTGGGGCGTTGGGGGGTTGGACGTAGAGAAGGGGGGTTGTGGGTGCTGGACGAGGCTGGGGTGGGGTGGGGGGCTGGGAGTGTTGGACGGCGGTGGGGGGAGGGGTGCTGAACGGGGTGGGTAGGTGGGGGTGTTGGATGGGCGTGGGGTGGGGTGGTGAAAGGGTGCTGAGGAGGGTGCCTTTTTTATGTTTTTAAAAAAATTATTATTTTTAAATTTTTTAAAAATATTTTTAAATTAAAAAGGATGAAGGGAAAAAAAAGGTTTTTTAAAATTTTTAATATTATTTTAATATTAATATATTGCTTTTGCTCGCTCATACACGCGTGTCTACACGCGTCATATTCTACTCAGCAATTTTAATACCATATAGATTCGGTCAACGGTTAAAGGGTTTAAAATATTAAATTTTATTAAATTAAGGGACTCAGATGACAAATATGTAAGTAGGAGTATCCACCTTATAAAACCGACATATTACAACAGTCCATAAAGCCATTTTGCCTTTTTAGTTTATTTAGACAGATCAATTGACTACACATTCAAACAACATAACAAGACAGATGAAGAATTAATAACGTCGAGAAATTAGTATTTTTATAATTAATTAATTTAAGTCATTTAAAATGAAGAAGGATGGTGCTAAAAATAAAAATACTAAACATACTGATAATTATTACTATATAATAGAAGCGGCAACACAGCAGCTTAGGATCATTCTGGCTGCTTGAGCTGATTCAAGCGTAATTTTACTATATCACCCCTAATTAATTATTATAAATTATTTCACTTAAATATTATAATATTAATAATATTTAATAAAAGTATAGTTTTCAAAATGACTACAAGGTTCCTCAAAGTTCCACTTATTATTATTCGAGGATGTTTTTTCAGCTGCTTCAATCGTAATTTTAATGTATCACCTCTAATTAATTATTATAAGTCATTTACGTATTCAAAATTAATAATATTTAATAAAAAATAAAACAAACATTTTTGACATGCCTACTTCAGTTGGTTCGCAGCTGAAGAGGCAGGAGATCGACATGCCTGGTTCAGCTGCTTCAACTATGATTTTACTGTATTACCCCTAATTAATTATTATAAGTCATTTACATATTAAAAAATTAAAAATATTTAAAAAAAATTATAATAGACATTTATGACATCACTGTTCCAGCTGCTTCAACCGTGATTTTACTATATCACTCATAATTAATTATTATAAGTCATTTAAGTATTAAGAAATTAATAATATTTAATTAAAAAGAGATAAAATAGACATAAAATAATAAATTATTTTTTGATGTTTTTATAAGTCATTTAAGTTAGTTATATATAAGAGGGAGTTTCATGCTGAAGCAGGCAGTAGGTCGACATGCTTGCTTCAGCTGCTTCAACTGTGTTTTTATTGTATCACTCCTAATGAATTATTATAAGTCATTTACGTATTAGAAAATTAATAATATTTAATACATATAAGTAAAATAAACATTTCTGACATGTCTGTTTCAACTGCTTCAACCGTAATTTTGTCATATCACCCCTAATTAATTATTAGAATTCATCTAAATATTAAAAAACTAATAGTATTTAATAAAAAAGGTAAAATAGACATAAAATAATAAATTAACTCTTGATGTTTTAAATTAGCTTGACTTTTTATATGAGGCTCACTTAAATTTTTTTCACAAGTAACTTTTTGAAGTTATTATGTTATATCACTTCTAATAGATGTCTACATCGTGACTTCAATCGTGATTTTACTATATCATACCTAATTACTTATTATGGTTATTTAAGCATTAAAAAATTATATTATTAGTATCATATATAAGAAGTCACAATAAGCAGTTGAAGCAGGTTGTTCATGGTCGACATGCCTGCTTCAGACACTTTAATCGTGATTTACTGCATTACCCCTAAGTAATTATTATAAGTCATTTACATATTAAAAAATTAATAATATTTAATTAAAAAACTAAAATAAATATTTATGACATGACTGTTTCAACTACTTCAATCGTAATTTTACTATATTATTCATAATTAATTATTATGAGTCATTTAAATATTAAAAAATAACGTAAATTGATAAATTAATTTTTTTATATTTTAAATTAACGTGACGTTTTATATGGAACCACTTAGAAAAAATTCACAGATATTTTTTGTAATAATTTTACTATGTCACTTCAATTAGTAGAATAAAAGAAAAAATATTATAATCACAGTAATTTAAAACTTAAATTATTTTTAAAATATAATTGACTATCAATGTCACAAAATTTTAAATAACTTAAAATATTGTTATACAAATTTCAACAATCTAAATATAATATCATATGTCTAACTTAGAATTTATTAATCAAACAAATGAAGTTTTTAATTAAATAATAAAATTATACATAAATTAAAATTTTTAAGGATCAACATTGGATCGTGCGTTGCTCATGAGCAAGAATAAAAACACATTAAAGGCCTTGAGTAAAAAAGAAAAACCCCGCGACAAGAAAACTGAACTATAAAAACCACAGTCAACTTCACTAGATTGCCACTATAATTCAAAATTTTCAGAATTATTCAAGAAATTTACAACTAAGTGGGCGTATGGTCACAAAAACAAAAAGAAATAATTTTTAAGAAATTTTCAAAAGTTGGAGTTACGTTTAGACATAATTGTTGCAATAAATATTTAGAATTTAAATCCATTTTTTTTCAAGAAAAAAGCATGATATATGACCTAAGCATAAAATATAATTAAAAGGGGGTTAGTTTATAAAATTAATCATGCTAAATTTAAAAGATAAAATATAGAGCGAAAACAAGTTTCTAAGTGCTTGATTTTTTTATGAACAAACGCTATTTTTTGAAATTTAAAAAGTTAATAATAATATAAAAAAAAAAAAAGATTCAAATATAAAGATAATAATATATAGTAATTTTACTTTGAGCTACTTAAACAAAAAGAATGATAAATATCATGTAAACAATAAGTAAAAGTGAGATGTGAGTTAACCAACCATCCCCACCACACACAAAAAAAGAAGAACAGAGAAGATGCGATTTAATTAATAGTAATTAATAATTGTAAAAGTTACATATATAACGACATGTTTACTAGAATTACTAAATGTCTCAATTTTTTTAAAAAATCTCGTAAAATCCCAACATTTGGCCATTGATGATACATATTAATTAACTTAGATACATATAAGGGATACATGTTTGAAGTAAACTAATTTGCACTTTTTAAGGGATGTAACAGATAAATTAGCATTAAAAGTGCAATTAATCTAACTAATTATGGTTAAAACAAAATTAAATCCCACGATTTATGACAATTATCTTGTTATTCCACCATTCTAATTCAAAAGAATATTCATAATCTGTTTGGAAATACCCAAAAAATTTGCATGGCTTCTTCAAAAGTTTCAGACGTTCATTTTTTCTGATTTGTTAATTTTGTTTGGTTATTTGAAATGAATAAATAGTTTTAATGGGTTCATTCAAAAGAAAGGAAATTCATTATTCTTGAAAAAGAATTTGTTATTCCTTCTTCTCTGTTATTTGTTGTTCTTCTTTTTTTTCGACGATTCGTAATAATGAATATCGTGTCTTATTAGTACATTCCAATGTTTGGCTGCCTGATGTCAAGCACGAAGACTACAAGATTGATAGTTGTAGTCGGAGATGTACCATGTCGATCTCAATTCGTTATCTCTTTTTCTCTGTTATTTGTTGTTGTTCTTCTTTTTTTTTTTGACGATTCGTAATAATGAATATCGCGTCTTATTAGTACATTTCAGTGTTTGACTGTCTGATATCAAGCACGAGGAATACAAGATTGATGGTTGTAGTAAGAGATGTACCAATGTCGATCTCAATCGCTATCTCAAGAAAAGCCGATGAAGATTTTTCCTCACTAGTTGTTTCACTGTCGGCTGTCACAATGTATGCAATTCATCCTTCATGAATACAGATTAAAAAGTCAGATTATAATCAAGAGATGTACTCATGCTTTGTTTGTCAACTCGTTTATAATCTGAATTTTAAGTTCCTTTTCTTAAAATTTTAAGTTTTAAGTTTGTGGGTCAAATTACTAGTTTTAAGTTATCAAATTACTCGTTTTTAGTTTATTGGATTATAGTTTGTCAAATTGTGTAATTCATCATTGTTCCAATTTTAAAGTCAAACATTTTGATAAACAAAAATATGTATCTCTTGTTAATTGAATTTAGCCAAAAATACAAAGTTGTTTTCATGTTTAAGCCAAAAATATAACACAGATCAATATGTAGAAAAACTGTATGAACATAATATTATAGATACAAGATAATACAAATATGTATCTTGATTGAAATGCATGTATCTATTGATATGTTTAAATCAATAAATGTTAAACAATACGAGATACATATAATTCATAAACAGTGAAGCAGTAATCCAAAATAAGAGAAAATATACCTATAAGCTTGTAACATATATCTATTGTTGTGTTAATTTGAATAATAATTACAAAAGAGAAAATATTCAATTACCCCCCTGAACTATACCCAAAAAGGCTATGACACATCTCAACTTTAAGGGGTTCCTATTACCCCCTGAACTAATTAAAAGTGAATTTTTCATACCCTTAGTGCCTATATGGCACATACGTGGCACACATGTGTGCCTACGTGGACACTTCAGTGTGTTGTGCCAAGTAAGTGCCACGTATGTGCCACATAGGCACTAAGGGGTGAAAATTCTACTTTTAATTAGTTCAGAGGGGTAATAGGACCCCCTTTAAGTTGAGGTGTGTCATAACTTTTTTGGATATAGTTCAGGGGGGTAATTGGGTATTATCTCATTACAAAACATCAGATACATAAAAATGTATCGAATGAAAAATAAAAAAATATTCACATTAAGAAGCTTGATGAATTTCTTATGTATTTGTGAATTCAATATTTAATTCAAAGTAACTAAATGATATAAAAAGATTTATCTGAATGTTCATTGATAAATTGCTTACATATTGCACAAGATTATCGTTACATAATCAACAATTGGTACAATCGTAAAAAATTTGTATCTATGAAAAAATATATTTTATGAACAGTATGAAGCGTATGAACAATTATGTTCAGCTTGAAGTTGTTATTCAATTTAGAGACAAAATGCCTTGCAAAGGAAAAAAATAAGAAAAAGAAAATTATGTTATGATTGAATATGAGATTTAATTGTATGATGATCATTATATTGCATAATGTAATGTTGTGTTAGTTACTTTCATTACTGGACTTAGTTATATATGTCTCAATAAACTTGATACGTATAGTTATAAATATGTATTTAATACAATGTAACAAAAAATGTTAAATATAATGACTTTGTAAAGTGTAACAAAAACGTACAATAAAATAATAATATATCATAGTCTAGAATAGCCATATGCCAATCATTGGTGATAAGGTAGAATCCATAATGTTGAAAAACATCTTAAAAAAACAATGGCAACATGTACTAACATCATCAAACTATATAACAGTCAACTAGCCAACAAGTAAACAACTACTCAATATGCAAAGCACAGGCTTTTTCTTTTTGTGTGAAGCTGCCCCTTGACCTTGGTGGATCGTCATTCTCATTAAAGTATCATTTCGTTACCTTTACAGAGTCATACTTGCACAAAAGAGTGGCATATCTCATGCGATGGTATTGAGCATCAATACCCGATGAGGGAATGCCTAATTCCTCACTCAGGTACTCGGCATAAACAACTACAAATACATCACAATTCCTACATAGCGATTACTAATTGAGTTAAAAATACATATATACTTGTATATGATAATGAAAACAATGAAAAGGTAATGTAATACTTACAAACTTCCACTATTTTGTTTTGCTATCTTGGTAACATATTCCACTCAGAATGGAACCTAAAAAAAATATCAAATTAAAAAAATAACATTAGATGCAATAACTCTACAATAATAACACAAAACAACATGTAGAAAAATTGTATGAACATAATATTATAGATACAAGATAATACAAATACGTATCTTGGTTGAAATACATGTATCTATTGATATGCTTAAATCAATAAATGTTAAACAATACGAGATACATACTATTCATAAACAGTGAAACAGTGATACGAGATAAGAGAAAATGTATCTATAAGGTTGTAAACATGTATCTATTGTTGAGTTAATTTAAATAATACTTACAAAACATTAGATACATATAAAAAAAAGGAATCAAATATACATATCACGGCCAATTATTTTCTAGATCTGAACATGCCGGTGGTTCCAGATATTTTTCAGATATGACTTTGTCGGAGGTTTCAATTTATTTTTTGCTACGCGCAGTAAAATATTATTGGATTAGAAGGTTTACCAGAAATATCGATAACGAAAAAACAGTCGAAAATAACCTCACCATGGACAATTTTCTTTACCGAAATAGTAGCTTTACCCATAACTCGAGCACCAAAAATATCATCATCTTTAAGACGAAACTCCAAACGAGCAATTGGGTGAGCAAAACGGATATGTTGTTGTTTAATTTAATTTTTGAGAAAAAACATTGAACATAATAAGAAGAAAGCGAAGATAAATTTCGGAGAAAAAATACCTTAATTAAAAATTTTGAAGAAGAAGAAGAGGAGAAAATTGTGGAATAAAATTATGACCTAAATTTTGATGTTAATGTAGCCATTCATGTTGAAAGATTTGGATAGAAACTGTTGCTTGAATTAAGGCATACAAAGAGGAGAAAATGAGTTATTTTTGGTAAAGAATCGGTTTCTTAGTTGTAGGTTTTAACCTGTATCTCAACTTTACCAAAAAGTATGAAATATTGAGATTTAAGTAATTTTTTAAAAGTGGGGGAATTTTTAAAAGTTTAAAAACTTATGTTGTTTATTTAGGTAATTTTTTCATAATAATTATGATATATAAATGCCACAATAATGAAAACTGTTATGAACTAATAAAGAATAACAAAGAAGAATAGAGAGAGACGAGAGAGTAATTTTTATTTCTCATCTTGAGGGATGGATTCAATAAAGAGAACCCCTCTATTTATAAGGGAAATTATTCTTAATTTCTCTCTGTCATAGCCCATTTTAACACGAGTCAAATCGAAATCCAACATATTGAAAACTTCTAATTAAATTCAAGGAAGTCACCAGCTAATTAGTTCTACGGTGAATTAGGACATCTATTCTAAACTAAGTGATTAAAAGGAAATAAAGACTTCATTTTAAGGTCTACTTAACTAAGTGATTCTAGGTAAGGGTTCTAATTATCTAATAGGGAAGGGATTAGGCACCCTTAAGGATCCGCTAACTACAGTTAACCGACCAAACTTAGATTAGATAAGGATTATCAAATGTTAAATTAAGAAAGATATAAATAAGGAATTAGAATTATATACATCTTATTAAAATAAAATACGCTAAATATTTACAAGAAAAAAAATAGAAAAAACTTTAGAAAGATTTACCCACTTTTCGAAAGTCATCAAAGATAACTCCTAAAAAATAATGCAAAGTTATTATTGTCAAAAAATAGTCATTTAAAATCATTTCTCTTAAAAGATATACAAAGCTTCTAATTAATAATTTAGACAAAAGTCTAGGCTAAAAAGGGGAATTGATTATGTCATATCAAGAAAATCGCGTTCTTCCTTGTTAAAGAATAACTTTAAATTTTATAATATAAATCAAAATGACAAATTAGCATATGCTAAGTGAATCATTGAGATAACTAAAAATTATTTGAATCTATAATGGCACGAAAATTTATTTTTATTAAGAAAAAGCTCATGCTTAAAGAAAACATTTTTTATCATTTGAAATTTTAAGAAAGGGACTTGTGGAATCAAATTGAAAAAAATTACTGCCTTTTATTTGAAATCGATGAGAAAAGGAAGTTTATTTATCATATCCAAAATAATTAAAACCAATTTTCGAGTCTAGCGATGCTAAATTCGCAAAAAAAAAATATATTTTTGTTAATCCGATATTACTAATTAGTGAAGAACTAACCTAATTCTAGGGACAGGTTGCTATTTAGTGTTAAAAGAAGTGTTAAAGGATTCTAACAAACTACGCCAATTATTCTAAAAGGTACGTTTTTTACCAATCAAATTTTAGTTTTTTAACGATATAAATTAAATGTCAAAGCCTAGTGATTATGCTAAGTTTAAAATCTAAAAGGTAGAAAGGAAACAATTAAATTTGCTAAAATATAAGAATTCAAACTAATTCAAATAAGAACATATAAAACACAAATTTTAAATAATAATATGTGAAAGGTAAACAAAAGTAATAATAAATGTCTACTAAAGAAGAATAAGGCTTGAAAAGAGGAAAAAAGGCACTAAATTGCTATATGAAAGCACATGATGCATCTATTGTCGCTTCTCTTATTTGGACAGAGATGGAGTCAACCCACGAGACTCCAAATGCTCTCCCGAGTTCACATGAGACAGAAAAAGATAAGGATTAGATACATACTCGATCACATGAGAGATACAAAGTGAATTAGGTGATAAAACACATTAATGTTTTGCAATTACGTAGAGAAAAATAATCAACAAGGAAAATAGTAAGTACATTTATTCATAAATATTAGGCATAAGCCAAGTATTACTCAAAAAAAAGAAAAAAAGGGAAAAAAAGAAGCTTTAAGCAAGTTGTCTATAATTGTTAATAGTCATGTGGAGTTTTCATTTGGGGTTGATGCTAGGTACACCACCCCATATGTTAAAAAAAATACAAAGCATTACCGTTCTACCTACCAAATTCACAAGTAGAGCATCACATTATCAAAATCAAGCAAAACAAACACCATTTCTGTTCGTGGGAAAGCTGCTAGCAAAGTTGACCCAAAAAAGGGAAGGATTTTGCACATTGTAACTTAAAATTATTTTTACTAGAACTCCATCTTGAAGATGACAAACTCTAGCTGAAGTAAAAAGTTTAACATTTCAGTCCATGGCAAAAAGGACTTAACTTTAAAATTGATCAAATGAGACGCCAATATGGAAAGAAGGGCTTAGATAAACTAATATGATGCAAATAATAGCAGAAAATTACAAATCCAAATTAGGACAAATTTCTAATTCTAATGCTCATTATTTACCCTCAATAACAAATAACAACAAGAAGACAATTCAAATCATATAAACCTCATATCACAGGAAATAACACAAAAACGGAGGAGCAAAAATTTCACAAGAAACAAAAGAATATAGAGATTAAGAACCGATTTAATGATACAATAACAAAAGATACAAAACAGATGGCACGCTCCAAACAAGAATATAAAAGATTTGGTTAAATGTTTCCCTCACACATAAGAATTTTTAACTATTTTAATGTACTTATATTACACATCTGGGCAACTTACGGAAATCAATTACCGTAATAAGAGATCAGTGGCATGAAAAACATTCAAAAGTGATATAAATGCTCAAGTTCAAACACACCTATTCTTATAGAAAATGGGTAACCGAAGAATATATTCTTGAAATCAAAATTTTGTTTCATGTATAACACTATACTGTCCCTTCTTTAATGAATACTTAACACAAAATTAAAACTAATATTTGCCTATTAGGCTAAAAAAAAAGTCCGTGACAGACATAGAAGGCATGTGAATTTCAAATATTTTACAATAACTAGTTTCTATTTTAAAAAAAAAAATCCTCTAATATAATTATAGATGGAACTGGCACATTTGTTCAAAATCACACGAAATAAATAATTTGCGAGTTTGAAGCAAAGAGCCAATCAGAATCTGCTTTTTCGTTAAACTTTCACATGTTATTTGTCACATATGTCACCAATTTTTACAAATAACAGCTGCACACAGTAACTTACAAGGCGAGATGAAACAGTAATGAACAAGAAAAGGCGGGATGATTCATGCATAATCTTAGGACTAGAATAACTCGGGTATTCACAAAATCATACCAGACGAAGGAGAAAGAGGTGCAAGCACATCATTTCTACTTAGAACTATTTTACCAGAAGCATGGAATTGAAGCCTTTTTATATGAAAAATGGTGGTAAATACTACTGTTAAGAGAAAAAAAAAAAAACATCCATTGAATTTTCTTTAGATCTTAGTACATTTGAATGGTTATCATGCCCAATATATATGCTTTAAAAGCTAAGGCAGTAGATAATTCAAACCGAATTTATTTTATCAAGAGCGACACTGACTTTCAAAAATAAACACACAACTACAACCATTTGAATACAAGAGCACTCCACATATGACTAGATATTATGCAACCTCTCTTCATACCATAGACAGTAATAAAATCGCTTCAGACGACATAAATAAGTGCAAGCAGATAACTAACAAACATGGATGGAAAAACATAGACTTTCATAATCATCTGGTAAAGTAACTCCTTAGTTCTGCAACCATTCGAGGCAAGAAACGAGTCTAAAAAGTAAAAAAATGTCCAGATAGAAACGAAATCATATTTGAATTATTTAAATGATTTTATATGTATGAACACGTCATGAATGCCAAAAAATAATATATGAGCTATTTTAGGAATCTAAGAAAAAAAGGAAGAAAGACTCGACCAATGTAGGTTTGCGAACATAACAAAACCTCAATTCGATCATATCAAGTAAGCAAAGAGAGAGATCAAAATAACTAATTCAGGCCAACTATAGTAATACAACTTCTATGCTCTTGAACTACATCGCATTCAGACAGTCAAATCGAACTTCATTTTTCCTTTTGTATCAAACTTGGGATTCTATACTAACTCTAACAAACAAGACAAAGAGAGACAAACCCTTGAAAAACTTAGCTTTGTTTCACGTGAAGCAGAAATCTAAGCAAAAATAATACCATGGAGAATTCTTAACAAGTCACCTTCTGCATTTTATGTAAAAAGTGCTAATATAAATCACAAGGTTGATTATATATACCTTATAGAAACTTAACAGAATAATATACGGACCACCTAACAGGAAATCATAACTGGAAACACGTGGGAAAACAAAAAGAAGTATGAACCAAAAAGATACAAAACATACAATATAAACTAAAATGAACGAGGGCTAGTTTTGTCTCATGCTTTATGCCCAAAATCGACTAGTTAACATTCCAACTAGAACACGATAAACGATTTTGTTCCAAGTTTGCATTCATAACCAGCCAACAAAACGATCAACTCCAATTCATTTCATATTTATGTTCACAATTAGCCAAACGAGAAAAACAAACACAAACAATCAGAAAATTATCAAAAACCAAACGCAATGTAATTAGACAGGATAGGATTTACTGTTACAGGTGTTCACGAAACCACCTCCGACATATCAAAACGTAAGAAAATAAAAGAAATTCGAAAATAGGAACGACAAACAGTTATACGCACATGTCCACAGAACCACATATTCACATACAAAATAACTTTTGAAATTAAAATTATATTTTTGTCCACAAGACCAAAAACAACAACAACAACACAAACTCGAAATCAAGGTGTCCCATGTTCGTAGAATCAAAATAGATGAAGGAAAAGGAAAAGAAAATGAAAATAAAACGAAAGGGGATGCTAATTTGATCACTTCTTTTTAGAGATTCCTGCTTGAAAAAAAAAAATGAGAGCTCAAAGGCCCATTTTATAGACAAATTTAAGGGGTTGTAACGGTTCTTAAGCCCCAAAAATTCAAATTTGAATCCTTGAAAAACTAAAATTGCAAAAGATGATGATGGAATCCAAAAATAAAAGGCTGAATTTTACCCTTTTTAAGTTGATGTGAATGGGAAAGGAGACTGTTGGAGGTTATAAGGCTTGAGCCCATCGGTTTAAAGGTAATAATGACCTCAAAATCTGGAGGTCCTTGAATTCTCCCCACTTCTCAGAAATGGCAGAGCTTTGGATTTTGTTCTACTTCAACAAGAAGTGACAAAAGGGAGGTGATAGTGATGAAAAACGTGGGTGACAAAGAGGGCAGACAAGGGGAAAGGTGAAGACCACCGAATTTTGCAATTATCCGGTGGTCTGAGCACTAGTCGGCATTTACAGAGAGGTGGAAGAGGTAGTCCTATCGGTCTGGCTCTAACGATGAAATGGAAAGAGAGTGAGGGATTAGGATTGTGGTTTAATCAAGGTAAATGGGCCAGGTTTGTGGATAATTGGGCTGAAATGTGGGATTTTTGTTTGGGCCATTATTTTGGGGGGTTTTGGGTTGCTATTAGGCTGAAAGGAGTAGCCCAAAAAAGGGTGTATAAATGAATTATGCTTGTAAAAAAAATCTAATTGTCCTCAATCGCTTTTCGCTTAATTAATTTAATGACGCTTCTTTCGTCCTAATTAATTTTCATAGTGTTATATATGTATGCATATAAATTTAAATAAACGTAACTATAATTAGAAAATATTATATCGATAAAGCAAAATTTATTTAGAGTTAAACGTAAAAGTTAATCATACTAATATTTAAATATTTATTCTGATATATATGTATGAGATTAAAAATAAAAAAGTAAAATAAAGTTATTCTTTTACGCCAAAATTAATGAAATTAATAGAAAGAATAAAAAGCATCATTTAGATAAAGTATTCAGGACTAAGAAGTATAGGAACATTAATTATATGAAAAGGAGAGCCGAAATTGGGCGTCAACACTCTCCAAAAGATAGGCATTCCATCTCTTGATAGACTCTCACTAATTCTTGATAGATACTCAATATATTTTAATAGATATTCATCATATCTCGATAGATATTTAATATATCTTGATAGATATCCTCTTGATAGACATTCACTATAATGTAAATAGATTTATAACACTCTCACTTAAATGTCTAACTGATAGATAATGTATCTCGTTAAATCTTACTAGAAAAAAATCAGTGAAAAAAATTTAATGAAGGAAAAAGAATACGCATCTCTACTAATATGTATTTCGACTGCCTCATTAAAAATCTTACAAATAAAATTCAATGGGACAAAACCTCTTAAGAATAAAAAAAGTACAACGCACATTAACTCCCCCTAGTGAGAACAACCATGAATCTTTGCATTCCGATCTTG
This sequence comes from Capsicum annuum, assembly GCF_002878395.1. NCBI lineage: Eukaryota > Viridiplantae > Streptophyta > Magnoliopsida > Solanales > Solanaceae > Capsicum > Capsicum annuum. Next base: position 215,580,248 of record NC_061113.1, read on the forward strand.
TGCACCATCTTTTTAAAAGTTGTGGTTGGGAGAGACTTAGTGAATAAATTAGTCACATTGTCACTTGAACAAATCTGTTGCACGTTAATATCACCATTCTTTTTAAACTCATGTGTATAGAAAAGCTTTGGCAAAGTGTGATTCATTTATCTCCTTTTATGAATCCTCCCTTAAGTTGTGTTATGCATGCTGCATTATCTTTATATAAAATCATGCGTACTTTGTCACATTTCAAACCACATTTTTTCGAATGAGATGTATCATAGACTTTAACCACATACACTCTCAAGTTGCTTCATGAATAGCTATTATCTCAGCATGATTTGATAAAATGGCTACGATAGACTACTTTATAAATCTACAAAATATGGCAGTACCACCACAAATGAACACATAGCCTATTTGAGACCGAGCTTTATACGGTTCAAATAAGTTCCCAACATCAGCATGACTAATAAGATCGGGACTACAATCTTTAGAATAAAATAATCTCATATCGGTAATCTCTGTAGGTACCATATAATGTGTTTGATCTCATTCCAATGTCTCCTATAGTAGGAACATAACTATACCTTGCTACCAAATTAACCGAAATATCGTGCCTCGTAGTATTTTCAAGATACATGAGTGCACCAATTGCATTAAGATATGACACTTCATAACTAATTCAATTTGGTATATTTCTAGTTTCATCAAAAAATGTATTGCTTTTGAAAACTCTCCAAGAATTACAATAATTTTCAAGTTATAAACTTATACAATATAAGGATTATCAATAAGTTTTTCAGAAATTTTTCTATATACTTCAAATATTTTGAATCCTTAAAAAAGTTTTTAAATAAACTTTATCAAGTGACAATATTCAGCATTTCACGTGTGACATCTTTAAGCGTCTGGACTACAAATCAAATAAGTTTTATGTTTATTAAGATACATCATTTCCTGTCACTTGATAAATATTTCTAAGTCGGCGTGCTTAAATAAACGTAGAATTTAGATCCTCGTAATCTTTTAAATATTGTGCCAATAGTGGATCAAAGTTATTATCAATGATATATCATTTTGTATCGATTCACAATGTGACATAACATTTTGAGATCTCATCGCTTCATTATTTTCAGGTACCTAAACCTCTCATAAGGTTTCATGAAGTGGTATGTCGTAGGCTCTTCAAGAGCACATTATCTCCTTATTATGATCATTTGCTCTATTTTTCTTTTCAAGAATTATTCCTTTTAGAACCGATTGATCTATCATATTTCTTACATGTATTAGACTTTGTCCTTTACGGACATCCAATTAGCATTTATAGCTAAATATAATATCAATTTTTGGGTCAGCAAATGCTCCTAACCTTTGGACTTGAATTATCTTTTGAATGAGGATCATATTGATGATAATTCACAACATATTTCTTGGTTATTTAAATCTTTCCCTCATGTTAGGAAAATTAACATACATCTCAGTTTACTTTAGAAAATTCATCTTTGTGCATCATGGTTTATCCAAAGATCAAATACCATACATCAAAACTACTAGATGGAATAATTGATTCCTGACCTTGAACCAATTGAGAGGAGGAATTATGATCTAATGCAAACAAGTGTTATTATATGCAATATATCATTCTTCAGACCAACACACGAGGCGTTGTTCTCAAACTAATATTATCAAGATGAATTGTTTTGATTACACAATCTAAAAATTATGTTCTTAATTCAATTTTATTGAGCAATCAACTTTATCAATGTCAAACTATAGGTTGACAATAAACGTACAAGTGATCAACTTATATCGATGGATCTTTATAAATCACATGACTGGTGAATGAGCCATCTTCACCTTTTATACTTTCCATATTTCAAGGGATCAAATCCCAACATGGTCTAACCAACTTATCATGAGAACAAGTAAAATTAAAAGTTAATGAAAAAAATTATAGTTCTTCAATATATGTTCAATACTCATTATGCACATCTTTGGGATGTCGCAGTCGTTCATTCTATTTATGAACTTTATTCTAGCAACTCCAAGTTTACCATAGCATATACCCTTTACTTTAGAAAATTTTAAATTTACTATTACATGAATAAATTTTAGATATACTACTTCACAAGTAGATTTCAAAATAACTCTTCTCAATTATTCAAGCCTCTTTCGGAGGTGAGTTGTGATACCATCACAATAAAGTGCACGTTTGTATTAATAACTTTTACTAAATATTATCACATTCACCTTTAAGGAATGGATTTGTACTTATAATAATTGAAATTTTCATTCCCGGAAACGAAATATAATCATGTTTTACTCATATCAAATTATGATTGCTTACTACAAGAGCAAGTCGAGATATACATATGATGTATTGCTACAACATTCACTTTAGACAATGGAGCATATTCAATGGGACATGTTTTCATGCCTTTTCACCAAAAATACATTATTTTGTCTTAGCCATCATTATATCAATAATATGGTGCATTGAGATTCAAACTCAATGTCTTATCCATTTAAAAGCTTCTTAGACCACAAATTAATGAGGCTTGAACCCAACATCTTATTTTGATAGTGTATCCATTCATATCGTGCTTTTGGGAGAATGATCATCTTCAAGTGGTCAAACCTTTTTTCTAGGCTATTCCACAAAACAAGTGAATCCTTAGTAATGAGATATTCGATTTTCAAAACTTCGACAAGATGATACAAGAAAATCATAGTCTTACCATGATTTTGGTTAGATGTTGTATTTTCTTTCTTTATGGCGTCTCCAACACCCATAGCATCTAAGTGGATTTCAACATCCAGCACTTAGGAAAGGTCGTTCTTGTTCGAATGTTGAAGGGCAACGAACTCAAATTTTGTAAGATTATTAGCCATATGAAAAAAGAAAGAAAAATAATATCTTAGTCTTCAAATTTGAGATGGTAAAGTCTCGTGCTGATAAAGTTTTATGAACTAATAAAGAATAAAGAAGAAGAATAGAGAAAAGAGAAAGAGTAATTCTTATTTCTCTTTAGGGATCATGTTGAGGGATGAATTACAATGAAGAAAACCCTCTATTTATAGGAAAATTTACTTTTAATTTCTCTCCAAAAGATAGATATTTTATCTCTTGATAGACTCTTACTAAATCATAATAGTTATTCAATATATCTATCTTTATAGATATTCACCATATCTTGATAGATAGTCAATATATATTGATAGATATCCTCTTAATAGATATTCACTGTAATGTAAATACATTTATAACAAAAACAATATTGGAGAGTAATATAGTGCTTCCATTGCATAGGGGATAGAAAAATAAGAAATTTTTTATCCTGCATGAGCCATGCCAACTAATAGTTGAGTGAGAGATTCATTACATGACAAGAAGACAATGGGCCCAAAATGTTAAAACAGTTTCATCCACTTTTTTTATTTTTTTTCTCCTACACTTTATTCCCTTTCATCTTTAGCCCACATGATTTTATTTATTTGTTTCTTTATAGGATAAATTACACAAATCTCATACTTAAGAGACTATATTACCTAATATTCCTTACTTTTTAAAAATTTACATAAAATCCTATTTTTCAACTTTACTCTTGATACATGTACAGAAAACCCCACATCCTATTTTTACTCCACCATTTACTCATTCAAAATTTTCTTCCCCAAAATATCTCCCTAATTATCAACAATTAAATCATTTTCCTTCCTGATTTTTACTCTTCCATTAATGCTTAAATCATCTTCCTTCCTGATTTTTTCTCATCCGTTAATGCTTGCAACTTTTTTTCCTCTCCTAAAATCTCTCCCATTTAAAAATAAAATAAAATATTGATACATATTTAAATTTATTTAGTTATCCATACATGTTTATTTTTTCAATGGTGATTTATATGAATAATAAATATGATATCATTATATGGGTATTATGATGATTCATACGATAGATACATCTTGTATGATTTTAACGGGTGATACATATGATATTAATGGGTGATACATATTGAATTATGGTGATTCATATGGTAGATTCAATTATTTATTTTAATTATTGGGTGATTCATATGATATTAATGTGTGATATAAATGATATTATGGTGATTCATGTGGTAGATACAATTATTTATTTCAAGTATTGGGTGATTCATATATATGGTATTATGGTGATTCATATGGTAGATACAATTATTTATTTCAATTATTGGGTGATTCATATGATATTAATGGGTGATATATATGGTGTTATAATAATTCATATGGTAGATACAATTATTTATTTCAATTATTGGGTGATTTATATATATGGTATTATGGTGATTCATACGGTAGATACAATTATTTATTTCAATTATTGGGTGATTCATATGATATTAATGGGTGATATATATGGTATTATGGTGATTCATATGGTAGATGCAATTATTTATTTCAATTATTAGGTGATTCATATGTTATTAATGAAAGGTAATGGTGTAGTCAGTGTAGGAAACAAAAGTAATAATATTTAAATAAAAAAGACTAAAAGCAAAATTGAAACATTATTAAAATTAAATCTAAAAAAAGAAGACTAAAATTAAAAACAAAATTAAAGACGAAAAAAGACAAAAAAATACATATCTTTCATAATTAAAGACAAAAAAAACAGAAACATAATTAAGACACCTAAATTAAATCTAAAAGAAGAGAAAAATTAGATATCCTTTCTTAAATAAAAAAATATAATGAATAAAAGAGAATTTATTATTTCCTTAAATAAATATCTTGTTAGTTTCAAATGTATCACTTTTTTATATGTATCACTATATAACATATGAATCACCATTTCAAAAAATCGGGATAAAATATAATTAAAAAAAAGTCGGAATTTTATGTAATATCACTTAAAGATTCAGGAATTTATGTAAGTTACCCTTTTTTATACTACATCAAATGTCTTAACTATTTAGCCAATTAAAAAACCATATTCTGTTTTATTGATTTATTTAATTAAAAATAATTAGTATATTTTTCTTTTTATTGACTTTAAATTATTGGGATAAAATAAACTTTTCTCTTATGCAACTCTGAGATTAAGCTAACATTTGACAATATATTCTAATTAAATTTTTAAAAAATATCTTCAAAGATTTATTTTGTTATGAAATTGATCATATTTTAAAATTTTAATCTTTAAATATGTTTAGGCTTTCAAAAAATTATCTCACGATTTTTAGAATTTTGAAACTTTCATTTACAAAACTTTCAACTAAAATTTTAACAATTTTTGAGAAATAATACCTTATCGAACTAGTCATTGATAACGTGAGCAGTGATGAAATACAAGTATATATGTTAAATATGATTTTTGTGCTAATTATAATAATAAAATTTTAACATGATTTGAGAAGGAACAGATGTAACTGATCAACAAAACCATGTAGGAGTGTTCATGGATCGATTATTGATCAAAATTAAAACTAAACCACTACAGTCGGATTATAAATTACTAAGACCAAATTAAATAATATATTTATCAATTTGATTGTCCCAGTTTTGTATTTGATTTGGTCAGATTGTTTTATTATTAACTATATATACATGAAAAAATAAAAATAATTCATTCAAAAGAAAAAAAAAGGCAATAATTCATTTTTACAAAAAAAAATAAAAAATCATATATTACCACATTAAATAGTAACATAAAATAATCTAATACATATATTTAAATTATAAATAAATTTGATGAAAACATATATAAGATATTTAAAATTATTCATAAAAATAATATTTTATATTATCGATTTTAAAAATGCAAAATCAAACCAAACTAAATAAAAATTAATTTGGATCGATTTTTATCCAAATCATGAATACTTACACACCATATTTGTTTGCGTTATATATATTATTAAATAAAATTTGGAAAGTAATAATTTACTTTCTTATTTAGCTAATTCACCAATTATAATAGCTTGTGATTCGTGGTTAATTTTAAATTCTAAAACTTCAACTTATTTTCGTTTGTTTTATAATATTTTATTTTTAAAAAAATCAAAAACAAATAGTGTTTTCTGAAAATAAAAAATGAACGAGAGAAAAGAAAAGGGACGGAAAGGAGGGACATAGACTGTCAGTGGTCCCACCAATAATGCCACGTGTCTAATAAATAACACAATCTCGTACAACTTTTATTGATTATATGAGACTCAAAATAAAAATTTTTGAAGAATAAGCATGAGGTGTAATAGAAGTGAAACCCACATATTATAATATAAAAAAAAAAAATAAACACCGGCATACACCAAGTCACATTTGCACCTCACCAGTCAGAAAAGTTTCTCATAAATTGCATACAAGAAGCTATAGTCTTTTTTTAAAAAAAAATTATAAAATGGGGCTAGGCAGAGGAGAAATGGAAGGAGGTTATAGTATGGGAAATTGAACTTTCAATAATAAAATGAAAGTTCCTAATCAAATAATTCAGCTATTAAGATCTCGAAAAATTATGAACTCAATTAAGTACCAATTTGAAAGGCTTGTTGGAATTGATTTCAACAAATACGTTTGATGCTTCTATAGATTGTGAGGACATTTTCGGAATTTACGAGTTACCAACTTTACCAGCAAATACGGATGGGCCCCACCTTGCTTCCTATTTCAGCAAAGCCTGGCCTGTGCGACCAAACCATACTAAAAAAAAAAGGAGAGAAAGTTGTCCATTGTAGCTTTTCTTCCCAAAGGGAATGTTCGATATCAAGCAAAAATATTTTCCTTGTTTTGATGTTCGGTTAAGATTATTGAAAATAATTTTATTTTAAGAAAATATAAGTTTCTTAAATTTTAGGAAATTGGTTTATATAGTAGAAAAATGAAATATAAGTTTTACAAGTACTATTTCATATTAATTGTATTTTTTCATCATTCAATCTATCTCATCTTTACCCCACCGGCCATCTCCGTAGCCCCTATCTTCATCGCCCCATAATCCCATTCTCACTATACCTTCATCTCCCATAGTATTTGTCTTGATTATGTGCAAATATATTTAAAATATTTTTATTACTTATATGTTGGAAACAAAAATAAATATAAAAAATTCACTTATTTTTCAACAAAATATTTTTCAAAAAATATTTTTTGAAAAATATTTTTGTGAAAAACATTTTCTTTCATTCCAAAATACACCCAATATGTTACTCCATTCTGCTATAAAAGATAACTCGTCTCTTCTATCATATGCAACTTTCTTTTTATTTTCCTCTTCTCCTTTTTTTTCTAGATTAAAGGTAAAAATACTTTTAAAATTTTTGAAACTCTAATTTAATCCCGTTCTAAATGTATATTGTACATAAAATCATGAAATTAAAGCCGTACTCAAGGCCTAAACTTAATATAGAAAATCTCATGAAAGTAACATTGCATTTCGAGTTATGCTGGACATTGATTTACAATTAAGGAAATATAGCGAGTAAATTTAGTAGAAACGAAATTGAGCTCTACCAGTTGCAACTCAACAACGTACATCGGATGCAACTCTGTATCAATTGCAAGTACTATTCCTTCTTCTAACTTTTTTTTTTTTCCCTCAAGAAGTGTTCTAAGATGTTCTGTTCTTTTTTTGGTTTTCATCCGATATTCGGTACCCATATTAAGCCTCGACTAATTCAGGTGGCGCATTGAATGCTTATTTTGGGAGTGGCGCTTCCAAAAGGATTTTTCAGCCCAGCGCTCGAATTCGAGACCCCTGATTAAGAATAGAACAGTTTCATCACTACACCACAATTCATGTTGGTATAAGACATTTATGTAAGATTTAAATGAAAAAACTTACTGTTAAATTTATTGTATTTATATAATAAATCTCATGTGACATAATCATATAGCGATAATAATTTTCATAATGAGTAAGAAAATCAAATCTCTCCCCTGATGGGGTTATCTTTCTTTTTCTTTTAATAACAATGAAATTCACAATCACAATTCTTTAGGTGAGCACGAGGTAAAACCTTGATCTTATATAAATAACTTATTAATCATATAGAAAAGAAAAAGCAAATTACAATAGACAAGTTATATACAATAAGCTAATCAAAAAAGCATACAAAAAAGAATTAATATGAGATTTTCAATTTAAACGATCCCCTACTCAATCACCTCAACGTCTTCTTTATTAAGATTTAAGCAAACACTAGGGAAAGGAAAAAGATAAGAGAAAAGGTGAGGGTACATTTAGCACCAAAAAACTTAATGATATGATATAAGTTGTTCCTTACTCCATAACCAAAGTCCAAAAGTTGGTCCCGTCCGCACTTATCATCTCATCATCACCTGTCAATTGCCTTTGCGGCCGACCCCACTAGCTACCTCAATTCGCTAATCCATTATCCCTCCATTGGCCGATTGACGTTAGGGTTGTTCTCATCTTCTCAATGTCACTTCTTTGGTATATTTTAAAAAAGAAAAAATGACTTTATGGACCTTGTACTATATTGATTTTATAAATTGAATATTTCTACTTACATATTTATTATTTGACTTCTGAATTCACTAAAAAGTAATATTTTAAATTATTTTTGAGTGAGTGTAACACACTCTCCCCACTTTATCTGTCACGTCATCTTAAAAAAAAAATTAAAAAAATAAAATAAAGTATTATATTAAATTTTAAGTCATTTTTAAAATGTTAAATAACAAATTAAATATTAAAATTAATTTAATTAAATAAGAAAATTTTATGATTGTAGAAAAATTTGAATAATCATGTTTTTATTCTTGCTCACAAATTAATCATCAAATTCATTTCAAATAAATAAAATTCTTCTCCAACTAATTTAAATTTTTAAATATAAATTCATATATACAAGCATAATAAATTTTTGATTTTTAAATTTGAATATCTTTAAAAAATTCATAAAAAGTTTAATTTTTTTCAAGCGAAATTCACTATCACTCACTTTCAATTCAAATTTAAATTTTAATCCCCCCAAAAAAGATTTCAAATTTAAATTTTTATTCAAAAAAATAATAAAAAGAATTGAATCGAAGAAAAATTAAATAAAAAATAAAAAGTGAAGGTAGTGGTGTGGAGGGGACTGGAAGAGTGTTGGGGTGGGGTGTGGGGGTTGGGGGTTGGGTGGGGATGGGGATGGGGCTAGGAGGGGTATGGGGGCTGGGGGTACGGTAGGGAGGGGCTGGACGGGGCTGGTGAGGTATGAGGGGTGGAGGGTGGGGATAGGGCTGGGGTGTGGTGGAGGGGTTGGGGGTGGGGTGGGATGGATTGGGTAGGGTATGGGGATGGGTTGGGGTGGGGGTGGGGAAGGGCTGGACGGGTGTTGGGGTGGGGTGAGGGGATGGGGGTGGGGTGGATGAGGCTGGGTAGGATATGGGGGTGGGGACGGGCTGGGGTGGGGTGAGGAGGAAAAAATATTTTTATTTTTTATTAATTTTTAAAAATAATTTTAAATTATTTTTAAATTTTTAAAATTATTTTTAAATTTAAAAAGATAGAGGGAAAAAAGAGCCCTTTTTACTTTTTTTTTAAATTTTAATATTATTTTTTATTATTATTATTTTAAAATAAAATTGGCCAAAAATTGATCCCCATTCGCACCTCCAGGCGAGTGGCTACACTCTCTTTGTCCTAATCACCATTTCAATGCCACATAGGCAAGGTCAACGGTCAAAGGGTGCAACATGTTTCTTTTTAATGGGTTCAAGGGTCCAGATGACAAACATATAAGTACAAGTGTCCAACTTACAAAACTGACTAGTATAGGGGTCCAGAAGGTTATTTTGCCTTTAAAAAATTGGATTAATACTATGAAATCACTGTTGTTAGACATGTTTTACTCCTTTTATAAGAATTTTAGAGGGTGAATACACATTTAATCAAGAATAAATCAACATCGAGGCTGTGTTTGGTGGGAGTCTGCATCGATCGATTCTATTCGGTTAGATTTTATATATTATCGATTCGATTTATCGATTTTCAAGTTTTAAATATGTTAAACCAGTAACCAACCAATAGTTTAGTATATTCTTATTGGGTTTTCGGTTTACCCAATAACTCAATAACAATAAACCAATAATATTTTTATTAGCTCGATTTTTGCACAGCCTTAGTGTTTGGTATGAAGGAAAATGTTTTTCTAGAAATATTTTCTTGGAAAATAAGTGGTTTTTTCACCTTTTTTCCTGGTGCCTAATTGGTAAGAAGAAAACATTATCCTCAAAACATTAGTTATAATCTAGACAAATGACACCACACCCTAGCAGGATCTTAGACCCCGACTCTTGATACGGGATCTAGGACCCGACCCGGCCCTGACTCCTAACCACAAATTCCAACCTCGATCCTCGATCCTAGACCTAATCAGGGACCTAACTCTCGATCCGAGGCTTAACTCGGGACCCAAAATCGGCTCCCGATCTGGGAACCTACCCCAACTTTTGATTCGTGATTCAACCTTGACTCCTGACAAGGGAATCGACTCTGGAACCCAACCCAATATATGACCTCAATTTCTGACCCAAGGACCTGATCCCAATTTTTAATCAGGGACCTGAGTTGGGATTTGGTAGGGAGACGGGTCTTGAGTTGAGATTGGGGTTGGAGTCAGAGTCAGAGGTTCAAAGTCGGTGTTTACCACAAACTTTAATTCATGAAAAATAAACTTCAACCATAAATAAATATGAAGAAACAAAAAATTTATTGATAAAGGATATGTGAGTACAATTTTGTTCTTTCCTTGATTCTTTTCTCAATAATTCGAGGGCAGTAGTAGCGTATATAGACACGTAATTTTGTTCCTTCTAATTTTTTTTACCATTTTTACCCCTGTATTACCATGCACCTTCACCCCATTCCATAATTTTTCCATAAAAGCCAAAAATAACAAAATTAATAACCACTTTTGACACTCCACCCTAACAAATTTATCTCATCCTAACAACTTTCTACCCCACTCCTATACCTACTTACCCTACCCCACACACCCCCTACCCTCACATACCCCACCCCTCATATTTTTTTACCTTCAACAGCAACACAATTAAATACCCATAATTTATATACACACCGGGAGGGAACATAAAAAAGAAAGGGATTCCATATAGAGGGCAGATCATCTTTTCCACAATATAATTACACACACTAATGGAAGAGAATTCGATTCACTCACACACAATAATATACATACACACACATACACTTCTGGAGAAGGAAACCACACCATAGATGCGCACACACATACTACCGATACACACATACTCACAACTCACCGTAAAACTCACACGCCCACTAGACATCACCCCCTACCAGAAAAATAAAGCAAATAGTGATTGGAATACAGTAAGAGGGTCGATGGTGATCGAAAATCGAGAGAGAGAGGGGGACAAATAGAGAGCTGATCGGAAAGGGAGTGAATGGAAAAAATTCATCGTGGTTCACATCTCTGGTGGTTAATCCATCATTGTTTCTGACCAAAATACCTCCGCAAGCAGTAGCACAATCAACCCATCCCAAAACCGACCTTCTCCAACTAAATCCAATCGAAAAACGGCCTCATCCTTCATTAATTTTGTTCAAAACACACTGGAAAACCACTCTAAACGCATATTTTAGAGGTTGGATGGTCGGTACTATGTTTCAAAGTAGAATCAAAATAATTGGTGATACTTTGTGTGGTAAAATTCATGGTGTGTGTAATTTATTTTCGTTGATTTTGATATGCTTGAATCATCGTATCAGATCGTTAATATTGATCATTTAATTATTTAAATTGAATAATGGAATGAGTTAAACTCAATTGGAAATAAGTTGGGACGAAAGTTAAAAATTGATAAAAACCAAGCTTTAGTTATTTTGATTCATTGATGTCATTGAATATGATAATTCCATGATAGGTCGAGCTGGGTAGGCAAATGGCAGGCTCGAGTAGGCAAATTTAGAACTTGCGAATTGTTGAATGTTTGGAGTGTTTTGTTGACTGATTCTATTTTTCTTGCATTTGAAAAATGCATTCATTTAGCTGGGGAATGCCCCGAGTTCATTTGCATTTATTCATCGGGAAATGCCTTGAAGTATTTTGTACTCGAGGACATTTGTGATGAAGGCCTGAGACATCGGATAAAATATTGGAGCGTAGTTTAGGATTAGTTTAGAATAAAGTAGGTTTACATTTTTGTATTTTTCATTTTTAGGACTATATAATTTGGACTGGACACTACTTTTGGATTTGTTTCGTTTTGGTGTTTTTTTTTGCTTTTAGTGTGGTTTGTTGGTTTTATACATTTTATAGTGTTGGATTAGCCGATATACTCTACTAAGCGACCGTGGTCGAACCACGATATCAAGGGGTGCCTAACACCTTCCCCTCGGTCAATAGATTTTCTCAGCCGGAGTCTCTATTCGCAAACTAGTTTGAAAAATTCAAAGGTGACTTAGCACACCCGATTCATGTCATGTGGCGACTCTGAGTTTAAATGTAAATAATCCTTTTCGAAATAAATTTTTTATTTTTTGTCACTTAATAATAAAACCCTTTTCAAACTTAAAATTCTAATCTTTTCTAGTTAAAAAAGGGGAATGACAGCTCTGGCGACTCTGCTGGGGGATCTTTTTAAGAATTCAAGCTTATTTTCGAGTTATATCGACTTAGTTTGACATTATAGGTGTATGGACGTTGTTCGTGTTATTGCTTGTATTTGTTTTATCATTGTTAAGTGCCTACTTACTATGTGTTTACAGTTTTTCCTCTTATGTGTTACCAATTTATATCTGGCATCATCTGCATAACTCGAGTCAATTTTTTCTGCAACAAGCTCTGTAGTACACGCTGTGTACACAACCTCTAGTTGAGTTACCCTTATTTTAAAAGGGGGAGCCATCAGCAGGTATGGAGTGGGTGGAAATCTATCGCAGCCACTATCGACCATTCGCTCCTCCGAAGAGCCTTGTTAGTGGACCCCAGCGTAGGTCAGCCTTTAGGTCATGCTAATCTGCATCATATTGAGACCGAAAGGGATCCACTTGGTCCTTTATAGAAGACTCACCCCTAAAGCATCCTTACGTACTGATTGTTGCATCTTTGAGGACAACAAGGTCATTTGACGGATTGATTTGGGGAAAAACATGTGTTGGAATTAAAGGAAAGTGTGTTGACAAGGAAAGGAAAAGAAAAAAGAAAAAAAGGAAAGTGAGTAAAAAAAAAAGGTTTTGTAGTTTTTATAATTTGGTATGACTTTTGGTTTTCACAATCCAAAAATTCAAAAAGATTTTTACCTTTTGCACTCATTTGTCAAAAATAAAAATATCAAAAGATTTTCCTTCGTTTTCTTTAGTGAGCATTCATAATTCAAAAATTTCAAAAAAAGATTTTTTTAATAGGAGCTTTATAAAAGAAAATTCAAAAAAGATGGTATAAGTTGTGTACATTTTATATAACGAAAATACCAAAAAGACTTTTCTTTCATAGTTGTTGGTGTCATTTTTATGTGAAGTGTCAAATCAAAAACTCGAAAAAAGATTCTATTTGTCTGCCTTGGTCGTGTCACTCAAGTCATGGTTCAGTCTGTCTGTTATTGTTTAATTGTCCAATCTGGATGAACTATGCACACCTGATTCTCCTTCTTCGGGAGTGAGATACGTAGGCAGCCCTTCTAGGGTTCGGTGATCTTATTTAAAAATAAAAAAATATTTTCTTCACTCTTCATTTAGAGTAGGTGTTTCATATACATCTTTAAAAGAAAACTACAAAAAAAGATTTTTCTTTAATAGGTTCAAGTTTCATTTTTGTATGAAATTCAAAATTGAAAACCTAAAATATTTTTCTTTGATAATCATAGGTTTCATTTTGTATAGGGATTTTAAAGGTGAAATTAAAAAAAAAGAGTTTAGTCAATTTGTTATTTTCTTTTCTTCTTAAAGTTTCAAGAAAAAGAAAAGGAAGAGTCTGATTGGTCATTTTTTGGCCAAACTTCACGAACTACGCACATCTGATTCTTCCCTCTCATGGGTGAGATACGTAGACGTCCTTCTCAGGTTTGGTAATCCTTTTCAAAGAAAAGAAAAGCAGAAAACGAGTTTTGAAAAATTATTGAACTCTAATGCATTTGTTATCTCGTGTCCAGTTGTTTAAAGTGGTTGGTTTGTGGTATTTTGGTTGGTCCTCCGTGTTACACTAAGTCAAAGAGAAAGTTATGGCCAACAAGAATACCGAGGTTGTTGTCACTAACCAGATAGAGAGTTCGGAGAATCAGAATTTAGGAGCTAATGAAAAGATTCAAAAATTAAGGCAACAAATGATAGAAATACATCGAGCTTGGGCTAATGGGTTGCCGCCTCCTCCATTTCCCACTGATAATCTGGAATATCTTTCTAGCTTGCCTCCCGTGTCACATGCACAATTTTTTATTTTTATTGACATGACATAACATACATCAGGATCTACTCCGGGCCAATAATATCGAAACACTTCCAATGTTTATTTCCTCACTCCTCAACACAAAACTACCACATACTTGGCTCCACCTGTTGTTCATCCTTTTGTGGAGCCACCCTCGCCTGAAGCTCTCGCTTTTAATGTCCATCCAGCGATTGTGATTTCTTACTCTTCAAGTGAGCCTGTATTGAATATTTCTGGTGCTCAGCATCATGTTATTGAGCCCACTTTTAAGTTGATTGATCCTTATGGCTACACTCACCCGCCAAAATTTCCTCTTAACGCTGAGAAACCTGTTATGACAGAAGAATAAGAGGAAATGAACAAAAAATTGAGAAATTTGAAACTACCTATAAAGAATTTCCAAGGACTCGGGAGTTACAAAAGTGTCTCATATAAATATCTTAGCATGTTTCCAGGTGTTAATCTCCCTCTTGGTTTTAAAATGCCAAAGTTTGGGAAATATGATGGACATGAGGATCTAGTAGCACATTTGAGGGGTTATTATAACCAACTAAGGGGCACTGGAGAGAAGGAAGAATTACTCATGGAGTAGTTGGGATGACTTAGCTAATGAATTCGTTCAACAATTCCAATACAATATGGAGTTGATTCCTGATGAGAAATCCCTGACTAATATGAAGAAGAAGAAGAATACTGAAAGTTTCAGAGAATATGCGATTATATGGTGTGAACAAGCTGCTAGGGTGAAACCGCTAATAAAAGAAAGCAAGATAGTGGAGGTGTTTATTCAAGCGCAGGATGAAACATATTATCAAAATTTGTTACCTGCATTAGAAAATCCATTTATCGAGGCCCTCAAAATGAGAGAGATGGTAGAGAATGGAATTAAGACTGGTCGCATTGTGAGCTTTGCAACATTGAAATCAACTACTCAAGCAACTCAAAAGGATTCAGGAAATGCTGGAGGAAAGAAGAATGAGAAAGATGTAGCTGCAATTATAGTTGGACAATAGGCACGATTAAAAAGATCACATCGTCGTCGCTCTCAGGCTCAAGCCCAAGTTCATGCCCAAGCTCTACATAATCACTCCCAAAATCCATTATACTCTGTTCCCCCAACTTCATATCAATATATAACGCACAACCATATGTTCAACCCCCATCTTACCCACAATGGCACACACCAAATCCTCAGAGTCATCCTCTAACTCCACAAACAAACCAAAGTCATTCTAGGCCTGATTTGTGATCCAAGCTAAATAATGAAATGAGGCAGAAGTTGAGAGATAGACTCACACCAATTGGAGAGTCCTATGCTAGTTTATTTCATAGATTAGTACAATGGGGCATGATCACTTCTCTCCTTGGGCACACTCTTAATTCGCGTTCAAGAAATTTTGATCCTAATGTACGATGTGCGCATCATTCTGATGCTCAGGATCATAGTATTGAAGATTGTCGAGATTTGAAAAGTGAAATTGAAAAGATGATTCAAGATAGATCAATTATGGTGCAGAAAATTGATAGTGAGGAAAACTATAGTCATGCTAATATGCAAACTAGTGGCTAAGATGTCAAGCTCGACAATTGAAAAGTCACTTCTCTCTCTGTTAGGATGGATGTTTGGTAGTTCATTTTGTTTTATTTTCTGTTATCCCAATTGTTTCAGGGTTGTAGTTTGGGATCTATCTTGTTTTGTCCTTTTTTCATTTATGTTCAAATTCTTCTATCTTTTACTTCAATTAAATGAAGCGTCCCTTATGTTTTAAATATGTGTTGTTTGTTTGTTTTCTTTATACAGTATATTTTATGTTAATTCTAGTGATATGACATGCCTTCGGAATTTTCAGCCAGATCTTAAAATCCAATTTGAGCATGAACTTTGAATTAAAGGGTTAAAGTTAGAAAA
This sequence comes from Capsicum annuum, assembly GCF_002878395.1. Classification (NCBI taxonomy): domain Eukaryota; kingdom Viridiplantae; phylum Streptophyta; class Magnoliopsida; order Solanales; family Solanaceae; genus Capsicum; species Capsicum annuum. Next base: position 215,596,535 of record NC_061113.1, read on the forward strand.
AACATTTGAGAAATAAGTAAAGTGTTAAGATATTTGTTAATCATGTTGAAGTCTTCTTTCAAAATTAAGGCAATTATTTTGAGGATCACAAGAATAACTTGGTCATCAATTTAAAATCATAGCTTAATTAGGTTAAATAGTGGACGCACGATCCCTATATTAAGAGAAACAGAAAAAAAATCAACTCCATAAAAGCATGAGTCATTCGATGTGAGGTGTATGCAACAAGGATGGAGTTGTACGTTTGACAAGAGTTGAAGAAGAAGCGACACACATGCTCATGGCAAGTTAGTGCTCTAAAACGCATCACAAATGATCTTCATTTCTCATTTTCATATTGCATGATATGTACTTGCATTTTCAAAGATTGATATGACAAAGGCGTTTCATTATGCTACCCAAACATTGTGTCATCCTTTCTTCACCCCCTTGAGCTTTGGATCTATTTTCTTTCATATCCCTCTTTTGAAATCAAGATAGAGTCAAAAAATTTCCCAAAAAACTGTCGAGCAAAAAATAGAGTCAAAAAGTCCAATACAAAAAGAGAGAAAAAATATGTCCAAGAAAGAAAGAAAAGAGAAGAGTGTCAAGAAAAATAGAGTTAGACAAAAAATCTCAAAGAGAAACGAGTCAATAAAAGAAGAAGAAAAATCAGAATCAAACAAAGAACGAGTTGTCAGAACTACGTGAAACTTAATTATCCTATCTCGGGGGTGAGATACATAGGCTGACCTACCAGATCTTGGTCCAACCAAATAAACAATTTAGAGTCATCCAGCCAAAAGAAAACTGGGTCATGAGTTAATTTTTAATTCAATTCCGAAAGTTATAAGTCTTATCCCACTTCAAGTGTCGTTTGGTCCTCATGTCATCCTTTCTTTATAAACCTTATCCAAAAATCAAGTTATAACCAAAGAAAGATCTTCAGATCAATCTTGGAGAATGATAAGATTAAGCATGTAATGCATATAATAACACATTTTAGAAACTATTTGTCTTCCTCAGCGGAATCAAGAGAGAAATACAAATGAGAGCGTCTTATTGGTGAAAACCCTTACGGGCACCATAAGACGATGGTAAGTTAAGAGGGATAAAAATAAGATAGTCCTAACGATGAAAACCTTCACGGGCATCGTAAGACGATTGTGAGTTAGGAGAAATGAAAATAAGAGAGTCTCATTGGCAAAAACCCTCACAGACACCATAAGGCAATAATGAGCTGAGAGAAAGAAAATGAGAGAGGGTTGTTGGCGAAAACTCTTCAAGGCATCACTAGCCGAATGAGGTCTCTGAATTACTTATTGGCCCAAAGAAGTAACTCAGTTTCAGGGCCATTAACTTAACAACAATTGGTGGAAGATTTGGATAAAAAAATGAGGCAGCTTAATCCAAAATGCATGTCATAATCACTAGATTTAAAACTATCATTTCCAGATAAGTTTTCTGTTCTCTTTTTCAACGGGGACATTCATTATCTTTTCTTTCTTCTATATAGTTTTATTTTTGTCATTTATTCAAATAAAAAAATCAGTCATGTTTCTCGTGTCTTTGAGTCAATTCCATGTCAAAACAAGTGAGAAAAGATTTTAAAACTGGCTACCAACTTCTTCAATTTCATAAAACAAGACAAAAAGGCCAGCACATGAAAGAGGCACGATTGTGAGCTGAAATAAGGCATGCAAGAAATTTTGTCAACAGACAAGTCTGGAACTCATGGAAATACTAAGTTTCAAAGGGTTTATCTGAGGAACATAGAAAATCAAAGATATTGTGTTTGTTTCAGAGTTACTCTAAGCAAGTCAATGATATATGCTAATGGTTGGAAGCAAGGTTAAATGTGACAGAGGCAAGAGTGATTATCGCAAGAGCTAAAGCCACAAACCAGCCACCATGTTTTTAAACTCACAAATTTTCTTTGTTTGAAACAAGAACACAGGTTACCTTCAAAGCAAGGATATCAAAGCCTAAACATCAAAGGCCGTAATTTCTCAATTCTACAAATGCAAGAGGAAATGTTGTTGTATAGGTTTGGTGATCAAAACCATGGTAAAACTTATAATCCAATATCTCTAAGAGATGCATTTCCTTGCTTGGATAATTCAAGAGGCATTTGTAAGGAAACACATTTCCTAATCTAAATAATTCAAGCGACATTTGTAAGGAGATGGATTTCCTTGTCTGGATAATTCAAGTCGTATTTGTAAGAAGACGTATTTCCTTGTCTGGGTAATTCAAGTGGCATTTGTAAGGAGACATATTTCTTTATCTGTATAATTCAAGCGGCATTTGTAAGGAGACACATTTCCTTATCTGGATAATTTAAGTGGTATTTGTAAAGAGACGCATTTTCTTGTTCGGGTAATTTAAGCAACATTTGTAAGGAGACACATTTCCTTGTTCGGGTTATTCAAGTAATATTTGTAAGGAGACGCATTTTCTTGAGTAATTCAAGTAAAATTTGTAAGGAGTCACACTTTCTTGATTGGGTAATTCAAATTCTACTTGTTAGGTGATGAACTTCCTAACTTAATTCTTGATTCCTAGAAGATATACTTCCCGATCGAGTCATCCCTTAATTCCTAGAAGATGTAATTCCTGGTCGAGTTAGTCCCCTTGATTCCTAGAAGACATACCTTTCGGTCAAGTCGTTCCCCTTGACTCCTAGAAGATGTACCTTTCGGTCGATTCACTCCCCTTGATTCCTAGAAGATGTACTTCTTAGTCGATTCATTCCCCTTGGTTTCTAGAAGATGTACTTCCTAGTCGATTCAGTCCCTTGACCCCTAAAAGATGTACCTTCTGATCAATTCATTCCCCTTGAATCCTAAAAAACGTACATTCAAGTCGATTCAGTCCCCTTGATTCCTAGAAGATATACTTCCTGGTCGAGTCATTCCCTTGATTCCTAGAAGATGTACTTCCTGGTCGAGTCATTCTCTTTTGATTCCTAGAAGATGTACTTTCTGGTCAAGTCATTCCCCTTGATTCTAAGAAGATGTACTTCCTCGTCGAGTCAGTCCCCTTGATTCCTAAAAGATGTACTTCCTAGTCTAGTCATTCCCCTTCGACTACTAGAAAATATACTTTCTAGTCGAGTCATTCCTATATACTTTCTAGTCGAATCATTCCAAGTAACCCATAGAAGATGCATTTCTTTGTTTGGGTTTTTACGTAGTTATGATGTGACTGTCACAAAAGTCCCCTGATGATAAGCTGGGGCAAAAATTTAATTCCAGTTGTTTGGAACTTCACTTTTCTGGCAAATGAAATCTCTATTTATCATACTCTTTGTTTGAAATAATTTTCTTTCTAGTTTTTATGTGATTTCAGGTGTCTGCCTAAAGAACAAGGCGAATAAATGAAAAGTAAAGCAAAAAGGTGAAGAAGTTGAAAATCGAGCAACAAGGTGAAAAAGTTGAAAGTCAACATATTAAAAAATAACAAATCAGGAGCCCGCCTAGAGAACAGGGTGAAGAAATTGAAAGTCAAGCAACAAGTTGAAGAAATTGCAAGTTAGGAGCCCGCCTGAAGAATAAGGTGATGAAACTCAAGTCAAGAGTCAAGGAAAGCTGCATAGATAGGACTTTTGCAATTTCATTTATGTTTTTAACTTGTAATTTTCATTTTTGATGTAATGAAAGAGCCGCGGGCCATAGCCTCAACAAGACCTCACTCTACTCTCCAACTCGGTATAGTCCCTCCTTGTCAATCCTGGCACCACCTACGACTTGAATTCCACATAGCTTGGGATAGGTAAGTTGCTCAAAATAAAAACTCGGTTTGCCTCCTTCCTTCTGTTTCCTTCTTTTGAATAACAGTCGGGACAAAATTTTGTCTTGTTGTCTACTTCTTTGTATGAAAACACTTTGTGTTTATATCCAAAAAGGGGCATGATGTAGACACGTAATATTGTCCCTTCCTGAAATTATTTTTTTTACCATTTTTACCCCCGTCTTACCACACACCTTCACCCCATTCGATAATTCTTCCATAAAAGCCAAAAATAACAAAATTAATAATCACTTTTGACACCTCACCCTAACAAATTTAATCTCATCCTAACAACTTTCTACCTAACTCCTATACTCACTTACCCTACCCCGCACACCCCCTACCCTCACATACCCCAGGTTTCACATTTTTTTTACCTTCAACAGCAACATAATTAAATACCCACAATTTATATACACACCGGGAGGAACACAAGAAAAAAAGAGATTCCATATAGAGGGCACACCATATACATTTATTGGGGGGGGGGGGGTCATCTTTTCCACAATGCAATTACACACACTAACTGAAGAGAATTCGATTCACTCACACATAACAATATACATACACACACATACACTCACTGGAGAAGGAGACCACACCATAGATTCTCTTTCACACACAATATCGATACACACACACTCACAGCTCACCATAAAACTCGCACACCCACTGGATATAACCCCCCACCAGAAAAATAAAACAAATGATGATTGAAATACAGTTAGAGAGTCGACGGTGATCGAAAATTGAGAGAAAGAGGGGGACGAACGGAGAGCTAATTAGAAAGGGAGTAAATGGATAAAATTCATCGTGTTTCACATCTTCGGTGGTTAATCCATCACTATTTTCTGACCAAAACACCTCCGTGAGCAGTCGTACACCCAACCCATCCCAAAATTGACCTTCTCCGACTAAATCCAATCGAAAAGCAGCCTCATCCTCCATTAATTCCATTCAAAACACACTAGAAAACCACTCTAAAGACATATTTTATTGGTTGGATGGTCGGTACTCTGTTTCAAAATAGAATTGGAATAATTGGGATCTTATTTTGTGGTCGTCATTCGAATTCGAGTCTTGGTTGAGGTTTTCGGTTGAAATTCACTTCTACGGTCAAAAATAATTTGTTCAGTTGCTTCGAGTATGGTGTAATTACAGTGAATGAAGATTTTCAATCCAAAGGGATTTTCAATTGCTTAAAGGTCCATTTATCATCTCATCCTCGGTTAATTTTAATTTGTGTTATACTTTATGTGGTAAAATTCATGGTGCATGTAATTTGCTTTCGTTGATTTTGATATGCTTGGATTATCATATGAGGTGGTTAATATAGATCGTTTAATTGTTTAAATTGAATAATGGAATGAGTTAAAATCAATTAAAAATAAGTTGGGACGATAGTTGAAAATTGATAAAAACCAAGCTTTAGTTGTTTTGATTCATTGATGTCGTTGAATGTGATAATGCCATGATAGATCGAGCTGGGTAGGCAAATGGTAGGATCGGGAAGGCAAATTTAGAACTTGCAAATTGTTGAATGTTTGAAATGTTCTGTTGAATGATTCTATTTTTCTCGCATTTGAAAAATGTATTCATTTAGCCGGAGAATTTCCCGAGTTCATTTGTATTTATTCTTCGGGAAATGCCCCGAAGTATCTTGTTGGCTTTATACATTCCATAGTGTCAGATTAGCTGATATACTCCACCAAGCCACCGTGGTCTAACCACGGGATCAAGGGGTGCCTAACACCTTCCCCTTGGTCAACAGAATTCCTTAGCCAGAATCTCTTTTCGCAAATCAGTTTAAAGAGTCAAATCATTTTGAAAAAGGATTTTCAAAGGTGACTTGGCACACCCGATTCATGCCAAGTGGAGACTCTGAGTTTAAATATAAATAATTCTTTTCAAAATAAAATTTTTATTTTTTGTCACTTAATAATAAAATCCTTTTCAAACTTTAAATTCTAATCTTTTCTGGTTAAAAAAGGGGTGTGACAACGTATTTCTCAAATGTAGAAAGTTTTGGTTTTGATATGAATTTTTTTTGTAATTCGAAGGTCGTTAATAACGTATTTTTCGAATGTAGAAAGATTTGAATTTGATCTTCATAGGGCCGTTAATAGCGTATTTTTCGAACGTTGGAAGATTTGAATTTGATCTTCATGAAAGAGGGTTTGGATTTGATCTCCATGAAATAAGATTTTTATATATCTTCTTGAAGTATTTGAATATTAAGAAGAGAGAATTTTGATCTCTTTTTGTGGATATTCCGTGAGTTTATAAAATTTTGAGATAGCTCTTCAGGAAATATGTTACCTTTTAAATATGCGTTACTTGGAAATACCTCTTCAAGGAAATTAGTTACCCTTTTAATAGGCGAAAGTAGAGTTGCCTCCAAGCTAGACTTAGGTTAAAGTAGCCTCCAAGAACTTTAACAAAAATTAGATTCTTTTTATAAAGTCCACAAAATTTTGATGTCTACAGTCAGATAGAGATCGAACCCTAATTCCTGTCTCGGGGTTGAATCATGAGTTGTTGTTGAGGGTTGTTCTCGCAACGGGTTTATGGTTAGGTCGAGTTTTGAGACCAAAGTCTAGGTCAAGGCTCTAGTCTAGGTCGGATTTGTGAGTCGGGTCTTGAGACAACATTGGATCCCAGGCAATGGTGGCTCAAAATTTTTTACTCAGTATTCGAAAAAGAATTGCCCCTAATAGTGGTTGACCAGCAAATGCTTAAATTTAAATTAAAAAATTAAATGACCTGCTTAAGAATCGAACCTAAAATATGGTGGTCTATATCACGACTTAAGTAGTGCGTCCACAACCACTAAGCTACCTCTCATCTTTGGTTCAGGGAATTCAAAAATAATATTTGTACAAAAATATAGAATCTACCTTATATATACACAGTAATTTATTTTTGAGAGAATTTGGGTGAACCGTTTGATATCTATCTAGGTCTGCCCCAGATCCCAAGTGTTGTATCTGGGCCTTGAGTCAAGAGTTTGATATCGGATTGGGGTTGAGTCAGGTCGAGGTTGAGAGTTGGATCCCAAGTCAAGAATCGAGAGTCAGGTTCAAGAGTCGAATCCTGATTAGATAGTTTTGGGAATCGATACTCAAGACTTGAGTTAGGGTGGAAAGTTGGGTTGTGAGGTTGAAAGAGGGTATTGAAAAATAATTTTCTTATTTTTTGAAGAGAAGTGATTTTTCTTAAATTTAAGAAAAGTAAATTCACTTCAAAAATATTTTTCAAAAAATTTAAGTCCCCAAATGTTTCCTTTCTTGCCAAACACGCTCTGACTAAAAAAATATAAAAATAATGTAATATAATGCTCGATTTTCTGAATTCTGCCCGAGCTTTAGCATTAGTACTGTACTCCATTATTATATTTGTTGTTTTCATTAAAAAATTTTTTTAAAGAAATATATAAAAATTATATAATATTCTATAATAACTACAGAGTGGAATAAAAATGAGACTAATAATACATGAAATTAAAATAGACAAAATGTTACCATCTAATAAGTGGGAAAGCAAGCACCAGCCCGTTAAAATGCCTGCTTGCCGATCCATTCAGCTGATTGAGTGGTTATTTTATTATATCATCCCGAATTAATTATAATATGTTATTTAATTATTAAAAAAATAATAATATTTCATTAAAAAAGTAAAATAAATATTTATGATATGTTTGCTTCAACTACTTCAACCGTAATTTTACTATTATCACCTGTAATTAATTATTATAAGTCATCTAACTATTAAAAAACTATTATAAAATCATTTAAGTATTAAAAAAATAATAATATTTAATCTTAAATTAACTTGACTTCTTATATGATGCCCACTTAATTTTTTTATAAGTATTTTTTATAGTAATTTTGCTATATCACTTCTAATTAGTTGTTGTGAGTCATTTAAGACATGTCTACTTCGCTGCTTCAATTGTGATTTTACTTTATCACCCATAATTGATTATTATGACCATCTAAACATTTTGCCACTGGAATTAGAATAGAAGAAAAATTATTATAAATCACATTAATTAATAAAAACTTAAATTATTTTTAAAAATGCAGTTAATTATCAATGCCATAAAAGTCTAGATAAATAAAGTAACATATATATGTATTATAAATTACAATAGTTAACAACTTAAAATATCTTTTTTTAAAAAAAGATTAATCTTCTATATATTTCTAAAAAAAATAAGTAAAAAATACTACAAATCACAATAATTATCAACTTAAAAAAATTTTAAAATATAAAAAATTTGGTTGACTCTAAAATTATATCAATGTCACTTAAATTGGAATAGAAGAAAAGTATTATAAATCACAATAACTAAAAACTTAAATTATTTAAAAATATAATTGACTATCAGCGCCACAAAAGTTTGGACAGGAAGAGTAATGTATATTATTTCAAAACTACATAAAAAAATATTATAAATTACAATAGTTAACAACTTAAAGTATTTAAAAATATTTTTAAAGTATGATTGATTATCTAAATTCTATTTGTGTTGCATAAATTAAGACAAAATTTTATTTTTCACATTCTTTATTAATTTATACATTTGTAGACTTTAATTTTATCGTGAATTAAATTTTTGAAACAAAATTATATATTTGAATAATAAATCACATTAATTGATAATTTAAAATATAGACCCATTGAATTTTGCTTATCAGACTCTTTATTAATTTATATATTTGTAGAGTTTAATTTTGATTGTGAATTAAATTTTTGAAATAAAATTATATGTTTGAATATTAAATCACAATAATTGATAATTTAAAATATTTTAAGAATATATGCAAAAATTACATTGAAAATTAAAATTGTTTAAATTTTAAAATTCAAAAAACGTCTAATTGATTGTTATAGTTATTATTATATTATTAATTTAGAATAGGTGTTGGGTCTGTGCTTTGCACAAACTCCTCGTAACTACTATAGTGATAGTTCGTTGAGTTTGTCATTATATTTTATTTAGACATTTGAATAAATATTTGTTTCTTTTCATTTTTTGGGTTTAAAAATAAATATTTGTTTCAGTTGAATATATGTACATATGATAAAGCTTTCCTATTAGCTAAACATTTTAACCTCAAATTCTGAGGGTTTTTTTTAGATGTTTCAGGCGCTTATTAGGTGAGTAAGTATGCTCTTTAATTACACACATCGACCTTAATAATCCATAAACCCTTAAACACGTTTTAATTGAAATTGACATTTAATAAAAGGAGAGTTAAGTACGTATGTGGGCGATGCAATTTTATTAAATTTAAATCCGTACAAAATTTGGATTATATTAAATTCAAAATATATTAGTCTCAAATAAATATTGCAGATTAATATAATTGGATTAATTATTTAAGTCAAACATATATGGGTTTAATTAAAGTCCAACTTTTATTGGGCTAGCCCATTGATTTGAGCTACAAAATGAGGAGCCCACTTTGCTGAGTCCAAGATATTGTCATATTCTAGAGGCCTAAATAAGCGTCACATGTCAAATGTTGTGGCATGCCAAGTCAAGTGAAGGAGACAATAGGACCATGCCACATGTCAAAATGATGCAGCAGACCCAATGGAATCAAAGCCCATAAAAGGCGCCACGTCACTTGAATTTGATTGGTCAAAAGAAGTCCATCTTCATCACGATTCTTCCTTTTCTACAACTACAAATAGGAGTCTCATAATTCAGAAAAAGGAGCCCCAGAACTCTAACAAGAAGCAAGAGAAAGCTCGTAGATCAAATGCCACAATTTCTCTAAAAAAACTCAATCATTCAAATCAAGTTCATCAAGAATCAAGATCTAGGCCACAATATTTAAGAACAAGCTCAAAATCCCTTAAATTCAAGCACAAGTTAAGATCAAGCCCCTCAAATCAACAAATCAAGTTCAAATTCAAGATCAAGCTTTAAGCCCTTGAATTTATAATTAAAAAGGTGAATTAGAGGATCCATAGAGATTGAAACACTCACATATTAAATCAATAAATTGATTGTTGCAATATATATTTTCTTGTCTCAAATTATTTATTGTCGATCTCAAAAATTTTGTTGTTCAACAAATTCTGGCACGCCCAATGGGACAATCTCTACCTCTCATCTCAACATTTCTAACTGCAAAGTTCAACAACACTGAAATGACGTTCAAGAAGGTCAACTCTCAATCAACTGCTTCCAAGGCTGTTGACTCAAAGTTCTCTGCTGAAGTAGAAAGCATACTTGGTGTTACTTTCGAAAGCTTAGGAGTTGTCACAAGGAGAAAGACAAGCTTGCTAGGACAACAAACAAATCCAGTGTCGTCCGCGCCAACTTTAATTTTTTTATCTTCAACCCCAAAAGGAAGAAAGTCCAATGCACGTGCTTCGGAAGGAGGAAGCAATGTGGCGAAAATACTTAAGAGGACTCTAGCTTTACTTGAGCATTTCGATTCCAAATACTCTGGCACAAAGGGCGATGGTCGTTCAAGCAACTCATCATCTCCGACTATACCGCATAAGTTGAGCACTTCAAAGATCAACTTATGCGATAATCCGTGCTACTCTCCAACATTGCCAGTGATTATGCAAGTAATGGTGACTGATGCCTCGTCTATAGAGGAGCAACTTGCGAATCTTGCAAAGGCAATTGAGGGCCTGACCAAGTATGTTCAGAATCAAAATGCTCAAATTGATAAGATAGTGGATAGGGTGGAAGGTTTGATAGATGGAAAGTCTAGCCATGCACCTGGAAAATCTCTAGAGGTTCATGAGATTGAAAATCCTATGAAACAAACACCACCGACTAAGGTGGTGCAAGTTTCTTCTGAGGGAATGATCCCGATTGGGCAATTGAGGGAATTCATTGAAGGGACCCTCAAATAAAAGTATGATATTGTCACCAAATCTTCCTTTGCGTATGTCAAGCCCTATACTGCAAGGATAGATAGCCTCAAAATTCCTGCCAGCTATCAACCCCCTAAATTTTAACAATTTAAGGGCAAAGGAAACCCAAAACAGCATGTCGCACACTTTGTTGAGACATATAATAATGCTGAAACTTACAGTGACTATCTTGTCAAATAGTTTGTTCGTTCCCTAAAGGGAAACGCCTTTGATTGGTATACGGACCTTGAGCGTAATTCCATCAATAGTTGGGAGTAATTGAATCTAGTTTCGAGAGCATGCCTTACTCTAATAGGGGGCGTAAATTGGAGCACGAGTTCCTAAATCGCTTTTATAGCACAAGGCGTACAGTGAGTATGGTAGAGCTCACGAATAATCGGCAAAGAAAGGATGAGCCAGTCATTTACTTCATCAATTGATGAAGAAATGCTAGCCTAAACTACAAAGATAGACTCAGTGAAGCTTCTGCATTAGAGATGTGCGTCCAAGGAATGCACTGGGAACTTCTCTACATCTTGCAAGGCATTAAGCCTAAATCCTTTGAAGAGAGCTACCCGTTCTCACGATATGGAGTTGAGCATGTCTTCAGCTGAAAAGAGATCAGCACCTATCCATGACCCTCAAAGAGGAAAGGATAAGAAGGAACCCAAAAGATGGAGAAAGTTTCTCCCCAAAAACGAAAACAAGGAGTCCATGAATGATGATGTGTCTCCTATAAAGGTCACCACAAAGGTGAGCAAGAAGTAAAGTGTGAAGACAACTTTTGGAGCACGGCCAAATCAGAAAACTTTAAAGAAAATACAAGAAAAGGAATATCCCTTCCTCGATTCTGATTTTGCCGAGATTTTTGATGAACTCTTGAGCATAAGCTCATTGAAATCCCATAGATGAAGCATCCCAACGAATCTGGGAGAACCAATGAACCTAATTATTACAAATATCATAGGCTCATAAGTCACCTTCTGGAAAATTTCTTTGTCTTTAAAGATAAAGTCATGCAACTGGCAAAAAAGAAGAAGATCTTCTTCGACGATGAAACGGCCAGTTTTCATCAAATCTCCATCACATTTCACTAGCTCGATCTAGTTCAAATATGTGTCGAAAAGCATAATGAGAGAATATTAGAGCCTAACAGGTCTTCAGTTAACAAAGGCAATGATGAAGGTTGGACTCTGGTGACCAGGCGCAGATGCAGGAGGACAAGTCTATAAAAGGAGTCATCCGAACAACTAACCATAAGGAGAATGGTGAAGAAACCAAGGAAACAGAAACAGGTTGAACTTCTAAAAAGGATGATTGTCACAGAGCTTCACCTTCAAAAACCACGGTGCTTAATAACATTGGAGGAATTCATACTAAGCTAGTTTCGTGCGAAGACTGATCGAGTCAACCTAGAGGCATCTTATTTTAATACTACCAAAGAGGGGGCAAAGGGTGAGAATCTACCCATGAAAGTTCCTTCATCTTCCGAAAAGCTTGCTGAAACTCTTGGCGAAGAGGCACATGTATTTGATACAAAAATCACATTTACAAATAATGATCTTCTGCTTGGAGGAGCCCTACACAATTGTCCCTTGTACATAGTAGGTTAAGTTCTAGGAAAAAGGATAAATAGAATCTTGAATGATGAGGGATCCGGAGTCAACATACTGCCTATCCGCACGATGAAAGAACTTGGCATCACTACTGAAGAACTAGATGAAAGCCGTATAATGATTCAAGGATTCAACCAAGGGGGCCAGAGGGCCATGGGATCTATCAAGTTAGGGATTTGCATGGATGATTTTCAGTCAAATGTATTGATGCATATGATTGATGCCAAAACTTCATACAATATATTACTTGGTAGGCCTTAGGTACACGGGAATAAAATTATCTCGTCCTCTTACTATCAATGCTTGAAGTACCCGAAGGTGGAGTGGAAAGAAAGATAGTTGCCGATGTCAAGCCATTCACTGAAGTTGAGTCATATTTTGTCGATGCAAAATTCTACTTAAAGAATCATGTTGTGGATAAGAAAAGGGTTGAAAATGTCACCATGACCAAATGTGATGATCTTGCTTCTAAGAAGGTCACGACGATAGTCAAAAAAATTGCCACCAAAAAGCCTCTCCCCACTTCAAATAAAGGAAGTATTGCTCTTATGAAAAAAAATAACTCCTGTTCTTCGCTACGTACCGAAGGTAAAGAAAGAGAAAGATCACCATCGAATTCCCAAGATAATGTGCTAAAGAGTCTAACTTTACCTATCAGAAAGATTGATGCAATAAATCCATCCTCAAGACTACTTGAAAAATCTGTGGCTCAAAATCCACCACAAGTTATTACACTCCCTACGAAGCATACAAAAGAGAGCTTCGATCCAAATGCATACAAGTTATTTGTAAAGGCTGGATATAATCCTAATGAGCCATCAAGGTTGGGTAAACTTTCATCGGAAGGTACCACAAGGCAGGAACATAAAGGCCTAGGGTACACACATCCACCTTCAATTCGCATCTCCATAGGAAGGGCGGTTAGTAACTACATCACTGTTGAAGAGGAGTTTACCGCATCCAACTAAAGGCCTTCTATATTTGACCACTTGGAGAATCAACCGTAAGAACTTCTGTGTTCGAAAGGTTGGGCCCTCTAAATAAGAAGAAAAACAACAATCATCGGAGAAGTAGTCAAAGTATAATAATGCACTCTTCACCTAAGATCCAGAAGGATTTCCAAAGTCTGATTCTTTTTAGAATGAGGCGGCAGACGGGATTGGTAGTTTTATGCAATGAGGTGCTAAAAGAAAAGGCTCATACTGTGATTTATACCAAGAAATACAGAGAAGATGAAGAGAGTATTGGCTTATTATATCATGCTATGACCCAAAATAAGAAAGATGTCTCGTCTCAAATTAAGGTTGATGAAGAGATAGAAGATGTCTTCTGGTGTTATCATATATCCATAAATGACAATGATCCCCAAGAGAAGGAAGATGCTGGAGATGCTCCATCGCAACTTGAAGAGGGAGTAAAAGCCATAATAGATCCCTTGAAGGAAGTTAACCTTGGAATCGATGGAGACCCAAGACTAACTTACCTGAGTGCATTTCTAGAAGTGAAGGAGAAAATTATTTATATGGACATAATCAAAGAATATATAGATGTCTTTGCTTGGACCTATAAGTAAATGTCTGACTTTGATCCAAAAGTAGAAGTCCATCAGTTGGCGATCAAGAATGGTGCCCATCTTGTTAAGCAAGCCCAAAGACGCTTTAGGTCGGAGTGGGTTCCTTTGATTGAAAATGAAGTTAACAAACTCATTGAAGCTGGATTTATTTGTGAAGTCAAATATCCCACATGGATTTCAAGTATTGTTCCAGTACGGAAGAAGAATGGCCAAATTCGAGTTTGTGTCAACTTTCGAGATCTCAACAATGCCTGCCCTAAGGATGACTTTCCAATCCCCATACCAGAGTTGATGATTGATGCCACCACTGGTTATGAGGCAATGTCCTTCATGGATGGTGTATCCACCTACAATCAAATTCGTATGCCGCCAAAGAATGAAGAACACACTGCATTTCGTACGCCCAAAGGTATTTATTGCCACAAGGTAATGCCTTTTGGTTTGAAGAACGTTGGTTCCACTTATCAAAGGGCTATGTAGAACATCTTTGACGGCCTGCTCCATAAAAATATTGAATGCTACGTGCATGATCTAGTGGTGAACTCAAGAAAAAAAGAAGACCACTTAAAAGACCTAAGAATGGTATTCGAATTACTTCGAAGATATCATCTTAGGGTGAATCCGTTGAAGTGTGCCTTTGGAATTACTTTCGAAAAGTTTCTTGGCTTTATTGTGCGACATCGAGGAATTGAAATTGATCAAGCTAGGGTCGATGAAATTTTGAAGATTCCCGAGCCTCAAAACATTCATGAGTTAAAAAGCCTTCAAGGAAGGCTAGCATATTTAAGGAGTTTCATCTCAAACCTGGATAGAAAATATCAACCATATAGTCATCTCATAAAGAAAGACACTCCCTTCAAATGGGACCAAGCTTGTATTAATGTCTTTGAGAGTATCAAATTATACTTAACGAAGCAACCAATTCTTGCGGCACTTATTCCTTGGAAACCATTGATACTCTATATCGCGGCATAAGAGAGGTCTATTTGAGCACTACTGGCTCAAGAAAATAGTGAAGGCAAAGAAAACTCTCTTTTCTAATTGAGCAGAAAAATGACGCCAAATGAGCTAAAGTATCTCCAGTTGAAAAGTTATGTTTGGCATTGGCCTTCTCAATTCAAAAGATGAAATACTACTTTAAAGCTCATGTTGTCCGTCTTGTGTCTGGGGCAAATCCCACCAAGTTTGTAATATTGAAACCAGTCCTTAGTGATTGACTTGCAAGATGGTACCTTTAATTTCAGCAGTTTGAGATTGTGTACGTTCCCCAAAAGGTGCTAAAGGGACAAGCATTGGCTAAATTCTAGGCAGACCACCCGATACCTGATGATTGGGAACTGACCGATGAACTTTCTGATGAAAATGCAATGGTTATTGAAGCTAGACCCTTATGGAAGATGTACTTTGATGGTGCCGCACATCGAGATGGAGCTGGTGCCGGTGTGGTGTTCATCACTTCATAAGAAGAGGTCATCCTATACTCTTTTACCCTAACAAATCGTTGCTCTAATAATGTTATTGAATATCAAGCTTTAATACTTGGACTTGAGATGGCAGTTGACATGAAACAACTGCAATTACAAGTCTTTGGTGACTCCAAACTGGTGGTCAAGCAGCTTTTGGGAAGCTATGAAGTCAAAAACCTAAGCTACGACAATTTCAAGATTATGCACACAAATTGATGGGGTGGCTTAGAGAGGTAACCCTCTAACATGTGACAAGGAGAGAAAATGAAAAAGCTGATGCTTTAGCTGCTTTGGCCTTAACCCTAACCCTTCCAAATCAGATGCGAGTTACTGTCCATCAAGAATGGGTAGTACTGCCGTCAGATGAGGATGTAGAAAACAAGTTTGAATACCTCGTTGCCGTGTTTGAAACTGTAAAAGAAGATTGGCGACAACCTATCATTCATTACTTATATTATGGGATACTTCCAGAAGCTCCAAGGAAAAGACTAACATTCGTCGTCGTGTACCTCGCTTTTTTTACTACAAAGACACATTACACAAAAGATCAATTGAAGGAGTACTCTTACAGTGTTATGGAGAGGAAGAAACAATTCAAGCTTTGCAAGAAGCGTACTCGGGAGTTTGTAGATCACATCAGTCTGGACCAAAGCTCTATTTTCACATTAAGAGAATAGGATATTATTGGCCAACGGTGGTGAAATATTGCTTGGAGTATGCTAGAAGATGCAAAGCTTACCAATTCTATGCAAATTTCATACATCAACCTCCAGAGGTACTACATCCAACTGTAGCATCTTGGCCGTTCAATTCTTGGGGAATGGATGTTGTTGATCCACTACCAAAATTTTTTGGTGGACACTTATACATCTTGGCCACGATAGATTACTTCTTAAAGTGGGATGAAGCTGTTGCTCTCAAGGAAGTAAAGAAAGAAAATATTGCAAACTTCATCCGAGTGAATATCGTCTACCGCTTTGGAATTCCTCAATATATAATAACTGAAAATGGCAAGCCGTTTGGATTCAAGAAGCGTAAGTTTTCTATGTACCATACTGCCGCCAATGGTTTAGCCGAAGTATGTAATAAGACTTTATGCAATCTATTGAAGAAAGTCATCTTCAAGTCCAAGCGAGACTGGCATGAACGGATGGAAAAAGCTTTATGGGCATATAGAATAACTTACCTCTCACCAACTCAAGCGACCCCATACTCACTTGCTTTTGGAGTTAAAGCAGTCCTGCCACTTGAGGGTCAAATACCTTTTTTGAGACTGGTTATTCATGAAGGGCTCACTGATGAAGAAAATGCTAAGTTGCATCTTGTGGAGTTAGAATTTCTTGATGATAAAAGACTGGAAGCTCAATAAAATCTTGAATGTTATCAAGCTCGGCTATCTCATTCTTTCAATAAAAAGGTTTGCTTGAGGTATTTCCAAGTTGGAGATCAAGCCTTTGCAGTAAGAAGGCCCATTATCACTTCTCGTAAGTCTGGGGGAAAATTTACCCCGAAGTGCGATGGACCATATGTCGTACAAGAGGTATATTCAAATGGTTCTTACAAGCTTATCGATGCATATGGAGTGAAAATTGTCCCAATCAACGCCAAGTTCTTGAAAAAGTACTATCCTTATAGAGATATAACACTCCCTAAGGCACGAGTATAAACTGCATTTCCACTCTTGGACTGCAAGAGTATAAACTGTGTACGGCTCAAAAAACAAATGAAAGTTCTCTATGTTGAAAACCTTGGAAGAGGCGGCCTAGGCAAAAGTTAGGACACAAAAAAAATATTCACCTAGAACTACGTTATGACTTGATCCTCTTTACTGAGGTACGTAGACGCTTGAAATTTCATTCTAAGTTTAGTTGCATGAGTGTCAAAAAAAATATGTTCCTGCAGTATCTACCATATGGATACCAAGTATGAAAACATTCTAATTATATTTTGAACTCACTCCAAGTATTGGTGGCTCAATGGGGGAAAACTCCAATGAAATATGAGCTTCATTCACATAAGACAAAGTCTTCAAAATCCTCAAATTTGGAAGTTGAACCACTCAAAACGCCAAATTTGTGAGTGAAAGTTTACAAAATTTCCAAGTCTTCAAATCAAGGCCTCCAAAATTTTCATGCCTTAAGGTGGACAAGATTTGTCCCTTTGCACCTTAAACTGGCCTCTTACGGGTTTATTCTTAAAAGGATCTCAAAATTTCCATGCCTTAATGTGGACAAAATTTGTCCCTTTGCACCTTAAGCTAGCCACTATCGGGTTTATCCTTAAAAGGATATCAAAATTTCCATGCCTTAAGGTAGATAAAATTTGTCCCTTTGCATCTTAAGCTGGCCTTTCGCGGGTTTATCCTTAAAAGGATCTCAAAATTTCTATGCCTTAAGGTGCATAAAATTTGTTTCTTGGCACCTTAAGCTGGTCTCTTACGTGTTTATCCTTAAAGGGATATAAAAATTTTCATGCCTTAAGGTGGATAAAATTTGTCTCTTTGCACCTTAAGCTGGTATTCTGATGGATTTGTTATATAAAAGGACCGTCTTAAAGTTAAATTGGTCGGTCTTAGAGTGTACGGAGGCGAAGTTAAACTCTCACACCCTAAGCCGATTGTTGTAAAGTTGGCATCTTGAAGTCAAATTGGTCGGTCTTAGAGTGTACGGAGGCAACGTTAAACTCTCACACCCTAAGCCAATTGTTGTAAAGTTAGCATCTTGAAGTAAAATTGGTCGGTCTTAGAGTGTACGATGGCAAAGTTAAACTCTCACATCCTAAGCCGATTATTGCAAAGTCAGCATGTTGAAGTCAAATTGGTCGGTCTTAAAGTGTACGGAGGCGAAGTTAAAATCTCGCACCCTAAGCCGATTGTTGGAAAGTCAGCATCTTAAAGTCAAATTGGTCGGTCTTAGAGTGTACGGAGGTAAATTTAAAATCTCGTACCCTAAACTGATTGTTGCAAAGTCAGCATCTTAGAGTCAAATTGGTCGATCTTTGAGTATACGGAGCCGAATTTAAACTCCCACACCCTAAACCGATTGTTGCAAAGCCAGTATCTTGAAGTTAAATTGGTTGGTCTTAGAGTGTACGGAGGCAAAGTTAAACTCTCGCACCCTAAGCCGATTCTTGCAAAGTCAGCATCATGAAGTCAAATTGGTCGGTCTTAGAGTGTACAGAGGCGAAGTTAAACTTTCGCACCCTATGCCGATTGTTGAATAGTTACCATTTTGAAGCCAAACTGGTCGGTCTTAAGGTGTACGAAGGTGAAATTAAACTTTCGCACCTTAAGTCGATTGTTGCACATTTATTTCAACCCTGCAAAAAAAGGGAGAAAACAAGAAAAAAAAGTAAAAACACAAATAAAAAGGATGTTACCTGTTAGAGCGTTGCGATCTGAAAAATCGTATATCACCAACTTGAATTGAGACAAGATTCCTTGATGAGAATAAAACCTTCAAAATCTAGTTTGAGGCAATCAAAACACCCTTTGGTGGTGATAGTCCCACATCAAGAAATAAATTATTTGGTGAGGCGATGCAAATCTGGAATCCTTTGTCGGACAACATATAAGATCGACTTTAAAAAAATCATCTAGAACAATCCAAAAAGTGTTAAAATCTAAATTTTGGATATGTTATACATGCATGTTTACATTTCGATAATCTCACATTGAGAAATAATTTTTTTGGTGATGTTGCGTAAATCTGAAATGGTTTATGCATCAAAACTCAATGTTGATTTCGGGATAACACCTGAAAATATCTCGATTGTGTTAAATTATGAATTTTAGATATGTTATAGATCTTTGTGTCTAGTTTCACAAGAATCAAGCGGCTTGTGATTTTATCCTTCCTACTTCAAGATATGAAAGTTTTAGTAAAGACATGCAGATCTGAAATTTTCAGCATGATAAAATTCAGGGCTAACTTCAAAAAATTATCGAGCATTATATTGAAGGAATTTAAATCTAAATTTTGGATATGTTATATATCTTGAAGTATAGTTTTTGAAATATCAAACGGTTCATAATTTTGATATTCCTACAGTTAGATATAAATTTTCTACCACTAACATGTTGTGCTGAAAAAAAAGTGACGAAAATAAGAGAAAAGTAGGAGGGAAAGAAATTGCCTCAATATTGTTGATGGCTTGAAAACCCCAAAACTGATATTGAAAAAGTGAAAAAACTACCTCCTTTTATTGAGTTGTAGGATGGATGTTTCCTTCTCCAATATAAATTCAGATTGGAATAACTGTCATCTTCAAATTCAAATTGGAGATTGTTTCTTTCTCCAATATAAATTTAGATTGGAGTAGCTTCCATATCCAAATTCAAATTGGAGATTATTTCCTTCTCCCATACAAATTCAAATTGGAGATTGTTTCTTTCTCCCATACAAATTCAAATTGAAGGTTATTTCCTTCTCCCATACAAATTCAAATGGGAGGTTGATTTTCCTCTCTCATACAAATTCAAATTGGAGGTTGTTTCCTTCTCCCATACAAATTCAAATTGGAGATTCTTTCCTTCTCCAATCAAATTTCAAATCGGAAGAATTTTATTCCTGATTAAGTAAGGCGATGAAAAAGTCTTCCAAAATCTGTTTGAAACTGGATATCATGCCTCACCAATGGGTCTTAAGTGTAGAGATTCGTGGAAAAAATAGAGAGTTCTGTGAGGCAATATCAATATGGTTAGGCTTTAAATTTTTGAATGAGGTATTCATATGTATGAAAATCATTGAAGCATGAAGCAAACATGTTTAAATAATCATACTTCAAGGCTAGTTTCCAAAATATTAAATGTCTCGACAAGTCTTGAAGTAGAGAAAATTTGTGGGCGATGCAATTTTATTAAATTTAAATCCGTACAAAATTTGAATTGTTTTAAATTCAAAATATATTAGTCCCAAATAAATATTACGAATTAATATAATTGGATTAATTATTTAAGTCCAAATATATATGAGTTTAATTAAAGTTTAATTTTTATTGGGCTAGCCCATTGTTTGGGCTACAAAATGAGGAGCCCACTTTGTTGAGCCCAAGATATTGTCATATTTTAGAGGCCCAAATAAGCATCACGTGTCATATGATGTGGCATGCCAAGTCAAGTAAAGGAGCCAATAGGACCGTGCCACATATCAGAATGATGCAGCAGACCTAATGAAATCAAAGCCCATAAAAGGCGCCACATCAATTGAATTTGATTAGTCAAAAGAAACCCATCTTCATCATGATTCTTTCCTTTCCACAACTATAAATAGAGGTCTCATAATTCAGAAAAAGGAGCCCCAGAACTCTAATAAGAAGCAAGAGAAAGCTTGTGGATCAAAAAATTCAAGATCAAGGCCGTAATATTCAAGAACAAGTTCAAAAGCCCTTGAATTCAAGTACAAGTTAAGATCAAGCCCCTCAAATCAAGTTCAAATTCATGATCAAGCTTTAAGCCCTTGAATTTATATTTGAAAAGGCGAATTAAAGGATCCACAGAGATTGTAACACTCACATATTGAAATCAATAAATTGATTGTTGCAATAAATATTTTCTTGTCTCGAATTATTTATTTTCCCGACACAAAAATTTGTTGCGAACAACGTAATGTATTTTGAGTGATTAATATATTAATGTAACGAGTATTTGAAACCATACACATAAGCTTTGTTAAAATTTAAGCTAAAAATGATTAACATAACTATTTTATCATGTATTCAACTGGAGCATGTTATAGCTAAAATATCTAAATAAAATATACTTGGAAGTTTAACATGACATCAATATGTTCTGCCATTAAAATAACAAAAATATTAAAAATAATTTTCATGTATTAAATAATTATGTTTTTGATAAAGATAATCATACATATATTCATGATGAGTATACCACATATTACAGACAAAAAATGCAAAAAACAAAAAAAAAAAAAAAAAATCTAGAATGAGGCACAGACAGTTGGCTCTCTTTAAAAAGATTCAAATCAGTAGTATATATGACTTGCTTCCTCCGAAATACAATAGTCCAATAACATTGTATAAGTCAAACAACTCTGAATTAATTAAAGAGTCAAAATTGCACAAACAAAAATACCCTTCTTTTAGTATAAAAGTACTTTCTTTTGTATATTAATAAAAGACTTGAAATATTTCACTACCAGAAATTCAGTATTTTCTGACAGCACATATGGTTAGAAAGTAGTCAAAAAAATAGGGTATTTTCGACCAAATTCTGACTGTATAGTGGTAGTCGAAAAATATCTTGTCGTAAAAAATATTCTGAACACTTCGGTTGAAAATTTTTGACTACTACAGTCGGAAAAATTAAATTAATCATTAAAAATAACTATTTAGTAAATAGAAACTCTCTGACCAATGTAGTCGGAATATTTACTAAAAATTATTTAATAAAAAAAATCTTTCCGACTACTGTAGTCAAAATTTTAATAAATAATTATTTAATAAATAAAAAATTTTCGACTAATGTTGTCGGAATTATTATTAAAAATTATTTAATAAATAAAAATTTTTCGACTACTGTGGTCAGGATATTAATTGATAATTATTTAATAAATAAAACTTTTCCGACCAATGTTGTTAGAATATTTATTAAAAAATATTTAATAAATAAAATTTTTCTGACTACTATGGTCGGAATATTAATAAATAATTAAATATAAACTTTCCCGATCAATGTAGTAGGAATATTTATTAAAAATTATTTAATAAATAAATTATTTTCAATCCTGTTCAAACTAGAATTTAAAAATTACAAATAAAATTGAAACTTAAAAATTCAACCACTTTGAAACATCCAAAACAAATAGCGGAATCAAATAGTATAAGCATTTCAAGACAATTCTAAACGTCACAATTCAAAACAAACACCAATTGTAATAGTTTAAGTCTAAATGTCACAATCATAAACAAGAACCAACAACTACAATGTAATCTAATCATCTGATTCACTATCTTCCCCATCCTCAAATACTTGCGGGATATGCTTCTTGACTAACGCCTCAAACTTGGTAAATTTTGCACAGTGTTGCGTCAACTCTTCAATTTTTGTTCTCATCACTTCCATTTCTTCCGCATTTTGTGAAATAGAAGCGTAGTTGGGCAACATTGGGGAAGAACTACTCGAGGATTGGCTATCTCCAAGCCCGTAAGTTGTACCCTTCTTTGTACCACCTACCACATTTGTTCATATTCTAGTCATACCAGCAGGTGATGGTTGGACCATGGTACCATCCTCTGAAGCAGGTTGAGTTTGACGCCAATCTTCAATGCTTTTTTGAAATCCCTCCTGAAAGAAAAATAATTATCATTAAGTAAACATGCTAAGTTAAATATTAAGAAAATAATATATATAAAATTTATTATCATACACATGCATCCTTGGCACGCGGTTCGACCCACTCTGCTTTTGTACCTTCTGGATTTTTCTTCTTATGTGTCGCTTCGAAGGCTGTAGGAAGAGGTAAATCTACCCCCCCCCCCCCCCCATTTAAGAATTTCTGCAAAATTTTACCCATATACAAGGCTAATGCAACTGTAAATTCATATCAATTCCACACTGTGTGGACTTAAAGAACATGGAAAATTTCTTCAAGTCCTGCATTCCTAAAGTTCTGCATTTGCAACACAACCTTTTTTACATTGATAAATGATGTAGCAAGCACTTGATCATATATATATATATATATATATATATATATACAAGTTTCACCAACAATCTCTTTTCCAATTATCAAATCTTTAGATGATCTGAGAACGGAAATTCAATATGTTGCTCTATTTGTTCAGGCAAACATTACCCAAAAGAATAAATCCCTCTACCAACTTGGCGAAAAACCTCATAAAATATCTCAACAAGAAGTAAACCCGAGTATTAGATAGAAACGTTACTAACAAAAAAAACAAAGCAACACAAAGACATAGTTTCCTCTAAACAGAACTTCATACCTCACTCAAATTTTATCAAGAGATAGTACTAGCAAATGCAATATAAGTTTCAGTTGCAGCTAATTTCAAATAAAAACTCAGTTTTTAAATAAAAATAGGTTTCTTGTAATATGGATACTCTAAACGAAGATAAACAACAATAATGCCCTCGCTGCGCTGTTCGTAACTATATCACTTTCTCAATCTATTGACATTCAGTTCCTAATACTGTGGTTTATCAATTCTAAATACTTGTAAGTTTAAAATTCATTAATGAACAAACAAAGAACTTGTGGTTACAGAAGGATGGAGGAGAAAACCTAGGACTCTCTCTAATTTACCTGGAATAACTGAACAATCCTTTGATTTCTGCTTAACCTGGGACTCTCTCTAATTATGAGTTTCATGGATCTTAGTCAAGATACTGGAAACTTTATTGGGTGCCCTTTTTGAGGGACCAAATATGTCTGCCATAATACCTAACATTGCTTATCTGAGAAAGAAAAAGAGTTGGCCAAGAATTGAAAATTAATTTGGTCCCTACAAGAAAGGATTCAGTCAGAGATAAACAAAATGTTAATCATTAGCTTCCTTTCTTACATTGTCTGTTTTATAGTTAAAACCATAACATTTTAGTTGGTAAACTGAAACATGTATCATCTTTATAATTATACTATACCTTCAACTTATCTATGAACCATATCATAGGAAGAATGGATTGCCATATCAATAATAACACCAAGATCAAGACTACTACCAGATAATGAACCTGCCAAATCAAAAGGGTAAACCTCAAACTGATCGATCTCCTAATAGGCTGCCAAATCAGTTGGATGCTAGTCGGTTTAGTTGGCTGAGTTCAGTTGTCATGGATGTAGAAATAGAAGAAACAAAAAACTCGACTAATAAGCACTATGCATTATCAAGATTCAGACTTTATAATTAAAGGGTTAATAGGGTATTAAGCAAGTCACACTGAAGAGAACATAGTTTAACAGAAGTCCAGATCCCTATAGATTAAATAGGAGACTCATAAATAAATACTTTTTGTTGTAATGAAATTAAGGATAAAATGGATAAAAGGGTTGGACAAGAATAGTACCAATCTTTTTTGGTGGGTAGCGAAACTAATCGAATCTCCGGTGTGCAGCGAGCCACCTATTTCAGAGGCTCGATTTGCCTTTCCCCATTCCCTCTTCGCCTTATATTCAGGAGTGTCCCATAATATCAAGAACTTAGACCACGCTTTATCATTCAACCAACCAGGTTTTACCAATTTATTCCAGGCCTCATACAAGTGTTCTTTTCCACGTAAAGTTGCTTTCAACCGAAAAATACGGTCTACTTCATTATCATGACAATCACTCCATGTACACTTTGTCTGCAAAATAATTTAATATAAAATCATAAAATGAGTTGATGGATACAATAGAAAAACTATCTTTAGGCAATGAGATTCATAGCTTATAAAACTACTTATACCACAAACTGTTTCCATATAACAATCCTAATTTCATATGGAATGTCTAACCAACTATTCCACGGCTCATTGAAAAATGGTTTAATTGCTTCTATAATCATATGTGCGTCGGCATATCCTGGAATGAACCCGCAATAAAATTATATTAAACCATCATCTTAGCTTTTAAAAATTAAGGAAAACTTAAGTGTTACTTACCCATTACGATAAGGGACGATTCGTAGCCTCCCAACATTGTTATATTCTAATACCTCTTTAAATTGCAAATTCTGAGAAGCAGTTGCTATAGCATTAGGTGTTGTGGCGCTATCAATGGATGGCGATGGTGTGTTAGGACCTCTAACTCTCAATCCAGAAAGGCTTGGTGTGGATGATGTCGAAGGCACAGATAAAGAGCTACTATGTAGACTATTTTAGGATGAAGTGGTGTGGAACTGGTCCGATAGTGGAGGCGTGAAAAATGCATTTGGTAGTGAAATAGGCAATCTAGGAAGGGGAGGAATATTTGTAGTAGTTGGTTGAAGAGTTGTGGTAACAGGTGGTGGTGGTGGTGGTAGTGTATATTGACCCGTAGAAAGATTATCAGTTCCTTTCATACTTTTCTTACGTCGTCCATTAACATTACCTTTTGATGCCATTGATTTTCTTTACTAGCCACCTAAAAAAGATGGAACAATCAGTTTAATTCAGGAAATTTTTAAATATTTATCTTACTGTAAGTTTGAAATCTCCAAGATCGTAATATTCAGACTGTGCTGCTACAACATAGTAAAATGACCATAGAGCCTCAATTGAAAACATCAAAACAATATGTAAATATTCAAGGTATGACAACTTGAAAGATGACCAGAACTCTTAACCCTGCCAATATCTCACTCCAACAAGACAAATTAGTAAGCAATAACAATTTTTCTGTCAAGCATTTCAGATCCCAACAACAAACTATTTTCTCCCTTCCGCATATTGGAAATGAATTAGCACAGATATAACCGTGTAAGAATTCCCATTTGGTATTGATCTCTTTCCCACCTAACCAACCAAGTGTCACTAATTTCACCACGTAATTTGATCGGCCTGATATAGTTCCCATTTTTGTCCAGCACAAGTATGATAACAGTAAACAAAGAAAAATTATTTTTGTTCAGAGATAATGTCAAAATGGTACAGGCATGTGCAGTATAGTCATGATAACGTTGTAGTTATGGAAAATCAGAAACAAGATGTAGCTGCAGTCGTTTAACCTAGGCAACTTTGAATCAAGACAACCATTTAGAAGAAGTAAATTTTGTATCATGGATGTAACATAATCTATAGCCAACGACAGATTTCACCTTACTTTCTTTTGGTATCAAAAAGGGCCTTGCTGCAGTGGGGCCTTAATAAATCCAAGTGAAGTAAAAATGGCCCAAGTTGGTCTTCTTTATCTGGTATGAAAATTATAATCAAGCTCCAATAAAGATTGTAAAGGAGAAGAAGCAATACAAGGACATCAATATTACAAAACAAAGGTCTGTACCTCAAAACTGTTATACGTCATCAAAAGTGGTAGGAGAAACCTGTTTATGGAAGCAGTACCTCAAAACAAAGGCCTGCACCCGAAGCTACAGATATAGGGAAATCATAGGTGGAAAAGGAGGATACATGGCAGTAGGTTACAACTACATCGGCAGCTAAAAGCTTAGATGTGCAACATCAGATTCATATTACAAAGAAAATAGTTATGATGACTGCATACCTCCCCTTCCCTTAACTTTGTATTTTGCAATGTAATCTTTAAATATAAGGCATTAAACTGAAACCAACCTGTAAAAAGTTAAGAATGCAACAACCACTAAAAAGTTATCACCAATCCATAATAGATATAGCGAAATCACAGGTGGAAAAGGAGGATACATGGCAGTAGGTTACAACTAAATCGGCTGCTAAAACTTAGATGTGCAGTATCAGATTCATATTACAAAGAAAATAGTTCTGATGATTGGATACCTCCCCTTCCCTTAACTTTTTATTTTGCAATGCAGTCCTTAAATCTAAGGCATTAAACTGAAACTAACCAGTAAAAAGTTGAGAATGCAACAACCACTAAAAAGTTATCACCAATCCATGACAGATATAGGGAAATCACAGGTGAAAAGGAGGATACATGGCAGTAAGTTATAACTAAATCGGCAGCTAAAAAGTTAAATGTGCAGCATCAGATTCATATTACAAAGAAAATGGTTCTGATGACGGGATACCTCCCCTTCCCTTAACTTTGTATTTTGCAATGTTGTCTTTAAATCTAAGGCATTAAACTAAAACCAACCAGTAAAAAGTTGAGAATGCAACAACCAGTAAAAAGTTATCTCCAATCCATGGCAGATATAGGGAAATCACAGGTGGAAAAGGAGGATACATGGCAGTAGGTTACAACTAAATCGGCTGCTAAAACTTAGATGTGCAGTATCAGATTCATATTACAAAGAAAATAGTTCTGATGATTGGATACCTCCCCTTCCCTTAACTTTTTATTTTGCAATGCAGTCCTTAAATCTAAGGCATTAAACTGAAACTAACCAGTAAAAAGTTGAGAATGCAACAACCACTAAAAAGTTATCACCAATCCATGACAGATATAGGGAAATCACAGGTGAAAAGGAGGATACATGGCAGTAAGTTATAACTAAATCGGCAGCTAAAAAGTTAAATGTGCAGCATCAGATTCATATTACAAAGAAAATGGTTCTGATGACGGGATACCTCCCCTTCCCTTAACTTTGTATTTTGCAATGTTGTCTTTAAATCTAAGGCATTAAACTAAAACCAACCAGTAAAAAGTTGAGAATGCAACAACCAGTAAAAAGTTATCTCCAATCCATGGCAGATATAGGGAAATCACAGGTGGAAAAGGAGGATACATGGCAGTAGGTTATAACTAAATCGACAGCTAAAAGCTTAGATGTGCAACATCAGATTCATATTACAAAGAAAATGGTTCTGATGACTGGATACATCCCCTTCCCTTAACTTTGTATTTTGCAATGCATTCATTAAATCTAAGGCATTAAACTGAAACCAACCAGTAAAAAGTTTAGAATACAACAACCAGTAAAAAGTTATCACCAATCCACGAAGGATATCTACTTTACTCTACCAATAACACATATTCATCTTTGAAGCAACCGTATTTATTTCCATAATTACATAAATGAAAGGAAATGACATCAGACATCAATAAAGAAATGACAGAGAAAGAGATTATTGGGGCTTACCGTTTGACGGTTATGCCAAGAGAGACCACGGTACACGTTGATAGAGAAATTAGCAACAAAGAATATGGTGGCAACTCCCAGCCCCGTCGAAAATACTTTAAATGCCCAATCTCATCAATAAAAACAATGATGTCCTAATATTCACAAAAATTGACAATTGTACATCTCTTCACTGAAATTAGTTTTTTGACAAAAAAAACTGCCATCATAATGATATTAGCTGCAAATACAAATGGTACCGAGACAAACCTGCAAATTGTACCAAGAAATTCTTCCATGCAAATCCTTACAATCCTCCTGCCTAAAAATGAGAAAGTCTTACTAAAAAAAGAAATAAATACAATATCGAACGAATGAAATAACACTACAGCAAGTGTTCAAACAGAAGAAAAGTTTTTTACCTCTGCACATATAAAATGGATAGATATTTTCTGTAGTACCAATTGAATAAAATAGACAATACACAAATACTATAGAAATTCATCACTGCTATTTAATCCAACAACCTGAATGTTTTTATTGGCATTAAAAATGTTAACAGAGAAAAGACACTATATTGTCAACTAAAATAACAAAAAGCAACAGCTAAAATACAATTCAAGACGTTGTTACTACAGACTACTATTAATAACAACTCAATCTTAATCGCTTGTTTCATAGTCATTCATTAATTCTTCTTCATCACTTGATTCATATTCATCAATTCTTCCTCATCACTTGTTTCATTTTCATCAAGTAACTCTTCCTCGCTTATTTTATTTTTATCAGTTGGATCACCCTCGTTATTTGCCCTGAATGTTCCTTCTCCATAATCATTAATATTCAATCTAATTTCAAAAGGATCAAATTCTTCATAGAGGTCTTCGCAACACTTGAAATATCATTCAAATACGCTACATCCAATGCATCTTCTACTTTAACTCTACCCACGGGCTTTGTTTTTATAACTACCCGCCATGCAGATTTATTCTTACACAAAGGATAAGGAGCGTAATAGACTTGTTTCACGCTTTGTGCAATGATAAATGGATCATAGAGTACATACTCCCTTGTATGCTTAGTTTCAACTAATTTATACTGAGGGTGCACCTTTGTACCTAGCCTAAGCGTAGGATCATACCACTTACACAGAAAGAGAACCAACTTTTTCTTTGTCCGACCAACATGATAATCGAGTTCTAAAATCTTGTGAAGCACACCATAATAATCAACGCCACCATCATCTTTCACCTAAACCCCACTATTGTTGGTTTTCTTGCCCTTAGAGAACTCTTTTGTATGAAATCTGTACCCATTGACAGAGTTCTTAGAAAACTTTCTAACTTCAGCATCAGCTCCCCAAGCTATATATCACGTAAAAATTGGCCATTTGAGTCATAATTCAGTGGATTATGAACCTATAAAAAGTACAAGAAAAGTTAGAATTTAAATATTCATAAGATTGAACAAAAGTTTAAATCGTGTTAAATATTTAAGTTACAGTTACATATTCTCAAAACCACATAGAAAACATAGGATAAACAGCAGTATTCTCGTGTAAAGCCATGAGGTAGCTGTCCAACAAAGTTATGACTTTCATTAGTTAAAGCTTAGATAGACCTTGAATGATTGTACTTAATATAAATATACTCACTTATAAAAAGGCAGGACCTCGAGACAATATAATAATATATGTGTTGTAGCTGACATAAGCTCCACCTCATTCAAATATCGTAGTGGACCAACTTTCGGACTTTCTTTACCTAGTTGATTGAATATTAAAAAAAGTGGTGCTGAAAGATCTATATTGTCTCCATCATCATGTCTATTAGGTCAGTTTCTTAGACATAGTGCATCATGTTCAAAATAATATGAACAAAAATAAGAGGTTTCTTTAGCCAAATAAGCCTCACATATTGATCCCGCAATTCGAGATCTATTTTTTATGGTCCGCTTACATTTGCCAATAGTCCTGCATAATATGATATTTTAGAT
Organism: Capsicum annuum; assembly: GCF_002878395.1. Taxonomy (NCBI): domain Eukaryota; kingdom Viridiplantae; phylum Streptophyta; class Magnoliopsida; order Solanales; family Solanaceae; genus Capsicum; species Capsicum annuum. The sequence goes on from NC_061113.1 coordinate 215,626,495, forward strand.
GAAATAATGTTCAATTATAACACATGAAAGTAAATGTTAAAAATTAATACCTCTCAAAGGGATACATCCATCTACACTGAATAGGCCCTCCAAGTCGTGCCTCACGCACAAAGTGAATTGGAAGATGCTCCATAACATAAAAAAACCACGAGGGAAAATCTTTACCAACTTGTTTAAGGTTAAGAGAATATTAATATCCATCAAAGATAGGTTCTCCTATTTTAATGTGTTAGAACATAAATCTTTAAAAAATAAGCTTATCTCTGTTATGGGCTTCCATATTCTATCGGGCAATGCACTGAATGCAATTGGCATCAGTGATTCCATGAAAATATGACAGTCATGGCTCTTCATAGAGGCCAACTTCCCTTCCTTCATGTCAACGTACCTGGATAAATTTGACGCATATCTATCTGGCATTCTCAAATTCTTAACCCAATCACAAATCACTCTTCTATCATCCAAAGTGAATATGTAACTGGCCTTGGGCTTCTGAATCTTATTATTGATGTATGTCAGGTACAACTCATTACGCCGACAATACTCCTTTAAGTCCATCCTGGCCTTCAAGTTATCTTTTGTTTTGTTACTTACATCCATCACAGTATTAAACAGGTTGTTAAAGAAGTTTTTCTCAATATGCATGGCATCCAGATTATGAGGTAGAAGATTGTCCTTCTAGTAATCTAACTCCCAAAATATGCTTCGTTTAGTCCAGTTATGTGTAACACCATAACCAAGTATCCTGTATGGCGGAGACTCCGTTACCTTAGGTAGATTACTCACTCTATCCCAAATTTCTTCTCGTGATAAAATTGATGGTGGCTTCTCAAAATTAGTCTTATTCTTCATAAAATCACTAGTATTTCTCCTAAACTCGTGTTGCATTGGCAAGAATCAACAGTGATAGTCAAACCATGAGTTTTTACCCCCCATGTTTCAAAATGAATGCTTTTGTGTCTTCCATACAACAAGGGCTAGCTAACTTGCCCGCAGTCGACCACCCAGACATCATTCCATAAGCAGAAAAGTCATTTATAGTCCACATCAACGTAGCACGCAATCTAAAGTTTTGTTTCATTGATATATCATATGCTTTCACACCTTTATGCCACAATAAGTTCAACTCATCAATCAGATATACATCAATCAAAACTTTTGGAATCCGAGGACCTGGAATAATGCAAGTTAGAAATATATACAGAATTTTCATGCACAATTCAGGCGGAAGATTATAAAGAGTCACAAACGCTGGCCAACATGAATATGGTGTAGCTGAGACAGAAAATGGAGTGAATCCATCAATAGATAATACCAACCTAATATTTCTTGGTTTACTAGCAAAATTCGAATACACACTATCAAAATGCTTCCATGTTTCTCCATCTGACGGATGACATAAAACACCAGGTGGTCTTTTATTTTCATAGTGTCATCTCATATGAGGGGCAGAGCTCATTGATGCATACAACCTTTTTAACCGTGGTATAAGGGGTAAGTAGAACATAGACTTCACAGGAACCTTCTTTCCTTTGGCATGTGTGACTTCCTTATAATGAGGCTGATTACAAAATTTGCAATTTTCTACATTTGCATCTTCTTTATAGAATAACATGCAACGTTTCTCACAATAGTGAATCCTCTATAATGATAGTCCTAACTTAGAAACCAACTTCTTTGTTGTGTAGAAATCTTTGGGTAAGTCAAGTTTATTGGGTTAAGTTCATTCATAAGTCTGATGATAGAATTCATGCCCTCTTGAGAAATAGAATAATCTGACTTAATACTAAGTAACCGAACGACAACAGATAACGTAGAATGCACTGATCCTTTATACAATGGATGACAAACTTCCTGTAACTGTTAATAAAAGTGCTTAGACTTATCGTTTGATTCATTTTGAGCCCCTGAGTGTGTCCCAAAAGCATCTTTGATCATCTCACTATATCGTGAACTTTCAACATTATTCTCTCTTATTGGACTTTCAACATAATTTTGAAAAGCAAAATCATTAGCATCACTACTCTCTCCATGAGTTGTCCACACAGTATAATTAACCATAAAACCCTTCCTATAAAGATGTAATGTAACAACATCTGGACTCAATAACTTACAACACTTGCAATTCCAACAAGGACACCTAATTGTCCCTTCAGTAAGAAAATTATCAAGTGTCATTGCTTTAGCAATAAATCCAGCTACCCCAGCTTTATATTCCTCCCTCAACCCCACACGGTTAGGATAAGTTCTATTATACATCCATGTACGATCTTCATTATCTATCTACATAAGAGTGCCAAACAATAATAACAGAGAAGAGAAACAAAAACAAGAGAACCAAAACAATAACAGAAGAAAAAAACACTGGTAGTGTAGTTTTCATACATTTCATGGTTTAAAGTACCATTAATTCTCAATGCTTCACTTAGTTTCAATAGGTATTTATGAAATTTTTTCAACATTTATTGTTCTACCACAACTCTTATTGGGTGTACTTTTGAACTACTCATATTTTTAAAAATGAAATAGAAAATCAGGAACAAGCAAAAGTAATCATAGCTTTAACTCATTCATGAAATTAAGTAGCAATTTATGTAAAAAGGTATTTTAGTATACCTTCTTAGCTTCTGCCTTAAGTAGGCTTTGCTTATCAAGTGCAAAAAAACTTGTGTTGAAAAAATGTTGGGAACAGGACGCCAATTTTTGTTCCGCTAACTAGCTAGAATAGACGATTGTTCCTCAGCGGACTCAACACGCAAAGATTCAGCAAGAAGAGCTAAGGATGAGAGCAAGGTGCATAAAAACCTGCACAAAAATAATTCACACCAACAGGAAAAAACATTATAAACCCCAAAGGCTACAAATTCATCTTCATCAGTAAGGCAAACGTTTAATATTAGATCAAATTCAGTAACTCTAAATTTCATCAGAACAAAGATTGATGAACTCCGAGATACCGATCCGCCTTAATATATGTAATAGAATCATATCAAACATTTTGAGTAATGGAAGTAACTAGTACTTCTTTCATTACTGTAAGTATTCAGTACTACTTTGAGCCAACAAACATGCTGATATGCCGATAAACAAGATAGATTACAGAAGTGTGGCAGCTCAAACAGATCGTACAGGGTGTGAACAAAAGAAACTATCTATATCAACTTTTTAATTAATGGAATTAACTAGTACTTCTTTGATTAGTGTAAGTATTCAGTACTACTATGAGCCAAAATTTACATAATATACCTCTTCAAGAGCCAGGTAGGAGAATGCAGTAGATCAATAAAATATTGCAAAGAATATGGTCTGAAATTCGCAACTATAAGTACTTCGCACACAAAAAGATGTCAGAACTCATCAAAGGATAACATCGAGATAACTGGAATATGTTTTCGATCAACCAATAGGTGGTAATAGTAGCTCAATGCAAACAAAGAGTAATTTTTCGTCTAGCTAAGGCAAGCACAATAATTATTCAGCTAAATATCCAGACCTAAGCTCCATTAAAGAGAACATAAAGATTATCCATTATTCCATCTCGCTCATTTAAACTACTCAGAACTTCCAAAAATACATACCATAAAACATTTTGGAGAGAATATGTTTCCGATCTAGTTATTAAACCTAGCCTACTGTCACAGAAGTTGAGTATAGCTTCTTAATTATCTTTATTATCAACGTCAGACTAGTAATAGGAAACTTTTTATCCATATTTGTGATTGACCTTGAAATTGTTAGTCAATTAGGGAAAAGTTCAAATCAAAAACATTTTGTTCTTTTTCCATTTTCACAATTCTTTCTACTTTATCATAGCACAGACGTGGCATACAGGAATCATCCGGTCATGCATTCTTTTATAGATGAATCCAGCATAGCAAATGAAAATCAAGCAAACACCCATTCTTTTACCGATCCAAAACACCAACAAATTAAATAGCAGGAAAACTACAAAATCTAGCAACTTATCGTTGTCGTTATCGTCACTGGAACCTTCACTGGTAATTTTTCAGACAGACACCGTCAATTTCTAGGTTTTAGAGAGATAGATGCGACAGTGAAAGTGAAAGGGTTTAGAGAGAGAGAAGACCGTGAGAGTGAGAAATGAGAAAAAAGGTACCAAATGAGCCTTTTAAGTGTTTACTATTTTATATCTTACATATATTATTTAATAGTTTTTGACCAGAATAGTCGGTACTTTTTTCATTATATTTAATTAATTTTTAATTTTCTGTATAAATAACTCTTTCCGACTACAGTGGTCAGAAACACATTTAATAATTTATTTTATTATTTATATTTTTGACTGCAGTCATTGAAAATAAATATATAATAATTTACTCATTTGATAATTTATATTTCCGACTAATTCGATCGAAAATATACTGGTAATAATTTATTTAGATAATTTTATTCAATTTTTGTATAAGATATGATTATATATTTAATCATATATTTATTTTGCTATTACTATTTCCGACAATGGTGGTCAGAAATATACATTTAATAATTTTTTATTTTAATTATTTATATTTCTGACTAAAGTTGTCGAAAATAATTGGTAATAATTTATTAAAATAATTATTTAATTTCTATATAAGGTTATTTAGTTATTTATATTTTTGACTAAAGCTGTCATAATATATAGTTTCCAGAATTTACCGCTAAATATTCTGACTATTATAGTCATAAACAGTATCGTGAAAATATTTTATAAAATATAATAATAAAAAAATAAATTTTTCGACGGAAGTAGTCGAAAATTTACGACTAATTTTTTTCAGTCGAAATTTTCGATCGAAAAATAGTGGATTTTGGTAGTGTTTTTCTTTGCTTCAAGTATCATTTCATTATACTAACCTCAAAATATGAACACAACATAATATTTATTATATAATATGGATGTCATGTGACATATGTATTGTGAAATGTATAGTTAGTAGTCGAATTGAATTTGAACACCAATAGTTACTTGTTCAATTTGAATTTGAATACCTAAGATAGTTGGCCAAATTGCCAACTTGCCAACTTGAAGTCAAGTTTGGCAACCTTAGGAACTATGTTTGGTGGTCTATGAACAGCCACTCTTTGTATATTTTATTCATACATCAAAGTAGTAAGAAAAGTACTACCAAAATTTTCTAGTTCTCTCATTTCTTTAAGTTTGATATTGATATTTTGTCTTTATTTTATAACACGTTATCAACACAAGACTCTTCCATTTTAAAATTTGAAGGCTAAGAAAATAAACTTGAATCGAAAGGTGGAGAAAGTAAGACCGCAAGAACTATGTGTTATCATGATTTGGATTTCACTTTTCTACTATTTATGATAAGATAAATATATTATTAACTCATGTTCTTTAATTAAGTTGGAAAATAATATTGATAATCACAAAGTGGTGATATTATTATAGGCTCAAGTTTGAATTTATTAAACTTTGGCCTAATATGTTATTAGCCGAGGGTGTGATGATGGATTTAAATCCCATGCCATTAAAAGGTTAAGACATCAGATTAAGAGTTTCGATGAACCATGGTAAAAAGATGTTGGGTTTAAGTTGCATTGATTTTTGTCTTAAGATGTTTTTATATATATAATAGGTTGAGTTGGAATCTCAATGCACCATATTGATGATATAATGATGACTAAGCCAAAATTTTGATGAAAGTTATGAAATATTTCCCATTGAATATTTTCCATTCCCTAAAGTGAATGTAGTAGCCTGTAGTGCATAGTATGTCTGAAAGGAGATATGTGATTGAATTTATAAATATGAATATAGGCGAAGCAAAGGATAAAATCTTTCGTTATATTATATGTACAACTCGATTTGCTCATGAAGGAACAATATCTTGAAAGAAATTCTAAGTTATCATAATTTGATAGGCTTAAGACATCATTATATTTCATTCCTGGGGGATGAGAATTTTGATTGTTAAAACTACGAATTCATTCCCTGGGGTGAATGTGATAGGAGTAACACCTCTATAAGGGGTACAATAATTGAGAAGAAATATTATGAAATATGCTAAAAAATAGAAGACTTGAAAAATTATTCATGTTCTAGTAAATCTAAAATTTACTAAGTAAAACTCATATGTCATGGTAAACTTGGAGTTTACTAGTACAAATAAGTTCATAAGTTGGCATGAACGATTTTGTCATCTCGAAGTTGTGCACATTGAATATTACACAATATATATATTAAAGACTTAGAAGGTTATATTCTTCAAAGAACATTATGAGTTCTCAAATGATGCTTCAAAAGGTGAAGGTAATTTTTGCCACTAATGAGTATGATATTAAAGGTCATTGCGCACATGATTGTCATGCTATCTAATTTGATACAAGTTTTATAAATCCTCCATCAAAACAAAGGAATATAAAGCGATGTCGCACTTAAGCTTTCAAAATGATGTTGAGGTCTGTCATGTAAATATAATAAATTTCATGGTGTGAGAATAAGCTTCTAACAAAAATTTATGAAGCATTTGCATATGATTATAATTCGTTCCTTGAATTGAATGATATTTGTGATTAGCATCGTTGATACTCGATCATTCTTGAAATGAACATATCAAGAGGATATAAAAATTATGAATAAGGACATGCTCATTCATGACTGGATAAATGTCACATCTCACCTCAACGGAAGATTTGAGAAAAATAAGGAAAATTTTATTTTAACATAAATGGTCTTTGATCGCGTACTTGTAGTATGTCATAAATATTTTTGATATGTTTATCATGGATTATCAAAAGGTAAAAGAAAGAAACAAGTCTTGCCTATATAATGTCTTAAGATTATGAACGTACTTTTATGATTTTCTTCTTGAAAGAGATGTTCACCATATGAGTGGTGTGTGAAATTTGTGTAGTACACAAAATTGATTGAGAGCTCCAAAAGAACTTAAGTTTTACTATCTGAAGGAATGAAATTGTTTATAATATTAGGATTGTAGTAAGTCTCAAAAGAAACCTATTGAATTTCAAGGACATTGGCCAAAAAAAAAAATTATATTGAGGCTATAAATAATGAAAAGATGTTATATCTTTATATTACTACAACAAACGCGGGTTAGAAATATTTATGTAAAAGTTTGTCCGTTCTTTTCGTCCTATTTATAATACACAAATATGAGCATGATGACAGAATCACATTCAATAGTAAATTAAATGCTTACTGAAATAAATATCAGTTGGGATGCCGATTGACCATCCCGATTCAAATGTGATGCAAAAATAATTGAGAATTTATGTAGTTATATAGTGAAGAAATAGAAAGTTCTTCACGAATTCTCTTGTATTGTCCGTTCTCACAATGAATTAGTCATTGTACCAGCTACGGTTGGAATTATATTTCCTAAATTTTTTGAAACATATAAAAAGGTGAATATGGACCTATTTGCCTTCCATGTGGACCCATTACTATTATATAGTTTAATAGATGCATCTATGATATGGTCACATGTGGTTTTTTATTAACTTGTAATTTAATTTTTGTAAAATTATTTGCTCGAATTATTAAATTAAGAGCACAGTTCCAACTATAGATTACGTTGATAATGCTAGTTGATTTAGTAGAAATTGTGTGCCTCCAATTCTAGTTAAATCATTGATTATGAGAACAAATCTCCCAAATGAAATTTGGTATGAGATGTGCCATTTAAAATATAGCAGGATTCATATGCATTAAGCCAACAAGGCTTCCATATCACTATTGGTTCAATGTCAAAAATCAAATAATTTTTATCTAAAAATTTAAATGTGCGGCATATAATGAAATTGCTTAATCACAATGTACAAATATGAATTTCAAAATAAGGTTGAGGGTAAATGTTAGATTTCCTAATATTAGGGGGAGAGCTGATTAACAATTGAAAATTATGTATGAAATAAATTATCTAGATCTTCATAAAAAATATGTGTGTGAACTTGAAGTTCAAGAGATAATTCATTTTCAAAATATTGCAAACTATTTTTCGGATGTGTTTGCTGACTCTATATGATAATTCAACTGTAAAATACTTCAATAAAAAGTTTGAAAAAGGACAGAGTCTATGACACGCTTGAAGCATGATACACCAATTGATTCCAAAGGTAAAACTCCTTGAAGAAGGAAATGAGCAAATAATCAAGATGATCGTGATAATGAGGCAAGTGATTTTAAAGAGCACTGACATAACACTTCATAAAACCTTGGCAAAGGTTCAGGTATCTGAATAGTAATAAATATGAAGAGATCTTCATAAGTTATGTCTTATTGGAACCGTTATCAAATAATCATTGATGATATCTTTGATATAATAAAGCGTTCAATATTATAAATAATATCGAAAATCTTGAATACAAATCTGTCAAAGAAATATTAACAGATAAATTATTGGCCAAATAAAAGTATCTAACTCAAGTAGTTTGTTTCACTTAAAAAGTGAATATTTGAACTCATAATCGAAAGACCAGAGGTATAATGCCTGTGTGGTATAAATAATTTACTATGCGAAAGTAAAATTCGTAAGATATAAAGTATGACTTGTGCCTTGGGACATAAAGGTTTCACAAAATTTCTGATGTTATTGAAGGAGAATTCTTCTCCTCTGATGAATGAAATGAGGTCTATTTCAGTATGACAATATTGAAAAGTTTGAATATGAATAGTAAATTATTGTCATGTCTAGCTAGATGACAAAAGTTATATGAAAATTTTTGAAGGATCTAAAAACGATCCCACTAAATGCTCCAATGATTATAAGATCGCTTAACTTGAAAACAGATCAATTTAATTTGATCTCATGAAAATGATTAGTAAGTACCATATTTTAGTGCAGTTGGTGCACTTATGAACTGAGGAGAATCATTTATAACAGTAAAGTGATGTTGTAATCGATGTGAGTATAATACGTGTTGCACTCTTTTTTTCTTCCTGGAGGTTTTATCCTACAGGATTTTCCTGGTAAGGTTTTTAATGAGGTGGCTAAGAATGTGTATTGCTAAATGTGTACTCGGGGTGTTTGACAAATGAAATATTTGTCCATTGATGAACATAAATTGAAAACGTATTTTTTCTGATCCACATAAAATTCAATCTTATATGGGCTATTTACTTAGATATGGAGATACAATCACATTATGACATTCGGTGAAGTATATAACAACTGTCACTTCTTTAAATCATGTTGAGATAATTGTTATTCACAAAGTAAGTCGAGAATATGTGTGGTTGAGATCCATGATACATCTCATTCGAGAAAAATGTGGTCTGAAATGTGATAATATGCCTATGATTTTATATAAAGATAATGCAGCATGCATAGTGCAATTAAAGGGAGAATTCATAAAAGGAGATAGAACGAAGCTCATTTCGCCGAAACTTTTCTACATATATGAGCTCCAGAAGAATGGTGATATCAATGTGCGACAGATTCGTTCACGTGATAATATTGCTGATTTGTTCACAAATTTTCTATCAAGTACAACTTTCGAGAAGATGGTGCACGAGATTAAAATGCGGAGATTCAAGTCATTAAATTAAATTTTCATCAAGGGGAGTAAAATACGCGTTGTACTCTTTTTTCTTAATCAAGGTTTTGTCCTAATTGAATTTTTCTGATAAGATTTTTAATGGGGTAATATTTAAGGCATATTACAAGATGTGTGTAGTCTTTTTTCTTCACTAGGCTTTTTCCCATTGGGTTTTTCTAGTAAGATTTTAAGACACATTATCTCTTAATGGACATTCAAAGGGGAGTGTTATATAATGTGGATGTCATGTGACATATGTATGTGTGAAATGTATAGTTAGTAGTCAAATTGAATTTGAACACCTAGAGTTACTTGTTCAATTGGGATTTGAATACCTAAGATAGTTGGTCATCTTGCCAACTTGAAGTTAAGTTTGGCAACCTTAGGAACTAGGCCCCGTTTGGCCATGAAAATTATTTTTTTTCGGAGTTAGAATTGGAGTTGAAGATGAAATTTTAGTTGGAGTTGTGTTTGGCCAAGAATATAAATTAAAGCTGTTTTTGAAATTTCGTGAGAGCAGTATGAGTGAAAAAGGTGAAAACAAGTAAAACTTGTTTTAACTTTTCCAAATAATTTTCCGGAACTGGAGTTGAAAAATTCATGACCAAACGGAGCGTATTTTCACTTTTTTCACTAAAGTGAAATAATTTTTTGAAAAAAAAAAATTATATGGCCAAACGGCTACTAAGTTTCGTGATTTATAAATATCCACCCTTTGTACATTTTATTCATACATCAAAGCAGTAAGAAAAGTACTACTAAAATTTTCTAGTTCTCTCATTTCTTTAAGTTTGATATTGATATTTTGTTTTTATTTTATAATAATATTTTTAAAAACTTTACATCTCAATCTCATATTACTCTTTTTTTTTCATGTTTGTCAGCTTTATATATGTGTAGTTTAGTAAATTAGAGAGTAGTCGCATATTAATTGAGGTAGATCAAGCTATCGCGGTTACAAAGTTTAAGTCTTGAATGGGTAATTAGCGGTGAAACGTCTCTAAGTGCTTATATAAGTTACACCAAGATACATAATCCACTTTGACCGCTAATTCATGCAAATATTATTATTTTAATGTTAAATACATTCTTGCTCCGAGCGCTTACTCATCTTGAATTGAGAATTAATTTACTATATATATATATATATATAATAAAAGGCAATAAGCAGGCACGCCTTCAATATGTGTGCTTGTATTGTCTGCTTGAGTTGTTTCAATCGTAATTCTATTATATTATCTTTAATTAATTACTATAGATTATATAAGTATTAAAAAAATTATAATATTTAATAAAAAATATAAATAACAAAAAAAAAAAAAACCCAGTGTATTCCTACACAGTGGGGTCTGGGGAGGTAAGATGTACGTAGTCCATACCACTACCTCCGGAGAAGTAGCAAGGATGTTTTCGATAGACCCTCGGCTCAAGACAAAGAATAGTAGAAAATACACAATTAAAGCATGAAACAAGATGACACAACAGAATAAGACATCCACACAGTAATACCCTACACTAACGTACCAAAGGCACCCCCTACCCTCAACCCCCAACCCCACCCTCCCACATGCACTAGCCTTCTATTCTAATTCGCATCCTCCACACCTTCTTATCTAGGGTCATGTGCTCAGTAAGCTGTAACTGCTTCATGTCATGTCTAATCACCTCTCTCCAATACTTCTTCAGCCTACCCCTACCCCGCCTAAAACCATCCAAAGCTAGCCTCTCACACCTACGAACTGGGTATCTGTGCCCCTCCTCATCACATGACTGAACTATGTCAGCCAAACTTCTCGCATCTTGTCCTCCACCTAAGCCACTCCAACCTTCTCACAGACAGTCTCATTCTTAACCCTATCACCCCTAGTAAGACCACGCATCCAACGCAACATCCGCATTTCCGCCACCTTCAATTTTTTAACATGAGATTTCTTGACAGGCCAATACTCCTCTCCATACAGCATGACCGGTCGGACTGCCTCTCTGTAGAACTTGCCTTTTAGTTGGGCAGCACCTTCTTATCACACAACACTCCCGAGGGGCCTCCACTTCATCCATCCTGCCCCAATACGATAGGAGATATCCTCATCAATCTCATCATTCCCCTGAATCATCGATCCGAGATACTTAAAACTATCCCTCCTACAAACAACCTGGGAACCCAACTTCACTACCCCGCCGTCCTCTTGCCTCAAGTTATTAAACTTGTATTCCATATACCCAGTCTTGCTCCTACTCAACCTGGACCCTTTAGACTCAAGGGTTTATCTCCAAACCTCCAATTTATCATTCACACCTCCCCATGTCTCATCCATCAAAACTACATTATCTGCAAAAAAATACACCAAGGCACCTCACCTTAAATACGTCGTGTCAGCACATCCATCACCAACACAAACAAAAATGGGCTAAGAGTCGATCCCTTATGCAACTCCGTCAAAATTGAAAAATGCTCTAAATCTCCTCCCGCCATTCTCACCTGGGTATTTGCTCCATCATACATGTACTTAATCGATCTGATGTACGCCTTCGAGACCCCACTCAGCTCCAAGCATCTCCAATGCACCTTCCTAAGGACTTTGTCGTATGCCTTCTCCAAGTTGATAAACACCAAGTGCAGGTTCTTCTTCCTTTCCCTATATTGCTCCACCAGTCTCTACACCAAATGAATTGCCTCCATTATCGAGCGTCCGGGCATAAATTCAAACTGATTCTCCGAAATAGACACTATCCTCCTCAATCTTCGCTCAGCTACTCTCTCCCAGAACTTCATCGTGTGACTCAATAGCTTAATACCTCTATAGTAGGTGCAACTCTGGATGTCACCCTTATTCTTATATAACGAAATCATGGTACTCCATTTCCAAGCCTCAGGCATTTTCACAGTCTTAAAGATGTCGTTAAACAACTCCGTCAACTATCTTAAACCAGCCCCGCCTGTAAACTTCCAAAAATCCACAAGAATCTCGTCTGACCCCATCGCTCTACCCCTCCGCATCCTGCGAATAGCCTCGCTGACCTCCTCCACCTTAAAACACCTATAATAACTGAAATCATAACACTCCTCTGAGTTCTCCACCTTCCATAACACAATGTCTCTATCCCACTCACCATTCAAGAGACTATAAAAATATGACCGTCATCTCCTCTTAATATGCACGTCCTCCACCAGCACACTACCATCCTCCCCCTTAATACACTTTACTTGATCCTCTACCTAGCCTTAGCAAGCTTATACAATCTTTTTTCCTCGCCACTCTCTTCTAACTCCTCATATAATCACTTAAACGTTGTCGTTTTCACAGCCGAAACTGCTAATTTGGCCTCTCTCCTAGCTAACTTGTACTCTTTCCTATTAACCCGTTTATCCTATTCATCCTTAATCTCAACCAACTTAGCATAAAAAGATTAATAATATTTTATAAAATATACACAAAATGATATGTCAACATAAAATATTTGATTGACTATTGAAATTATATATAGGTCACATAGGTTGACTTTCAAAATTATATCAGTGTCACTTAAATTGGAATAGAAGAAAAAATATTATAAATCACAATAATTAAAAATTAAAATTATTTTAATAATTAATTATTTAAATTATATTTGAGTCACATAAACTGAGATAAAAAATAATATATATTGGGTCGTGCTAGCAAGGACCCTTCAATGTCTAGTTATATAAAGGAAAAAGGATATTCTATAGCACTTTTTAAAACAAATACCTCAAGTTTGAAAACTTTCTAAAAAGTAGCCAATTGGATATACTATTTCCGCTTTATAGCCATTTCCTAATTTGGGTCATTTTGGCCTACTTAGTCCATATACAGTCCATATACAATACTGATACAATCTATATACAATACTGATACAGTATTCAACTTGGGCAATTCGGCCCTTTTAAAAATATTTCAATTTTTTTTGCTATAAATTTTTTAACTTATCAAATATTCTTGTTTTTTTTTTATTGTTTAGAAATAATAATTAAATTATATAAAAATGATATAATTGTTAAATAGAATATGTATCTATATAAGATATATGTATAGAAATTGTATAGCTATATCAAATATGTATATGTATAAAATATATATAAAAAATGTATAAAAAGTGTATGAAAATTATATAATTATTGTATAAAACGTGTAAAAAAATATGTACAATTATTGTATAAATTGTGTATCAAAACTATATAATTTTCATATAGAATATTTATATGTATAAGATTTGTATAGAAACTGTATAGAAGGTGTGTAGAAACGGTATAGAACAAGCCAGTAAATTGAAATGGTTAGAAAGTAGAATTAAAATTTCATGATCATTTTCATGAAAATAGTTTAATTTGAAGTGTTCTCCCTGTTCTCCCCCCTTATATAAATATATGCATATAATGAGAGTTGTTCCTAAAATATAATAAATTATTCTTTCTGTTTATTTTTACTTGTCATCTTTAACTTTTGAAGAGTAAGGCTTTATAAATTTTAATTAATATTTTAAAAATAATTATAACTTATGATATTTTTCGTGAATTCTTGAATATTTAAATTTTAAATATAAAATATAGTATTAATCTACTTCAATCTAATTTTTATATTTTAATCAAATTATCCTTCATAAAACAAAAATATAACAAATAAAAATAGAAGATATAAACATTAGGAGTATATAATTAATTTCTACCTAACTTTGTATCAAATCCAAAGTACCTTTAAAGCATAAACAAGACATTCCCATTTTTGTTCCGACCCTTGGGAATCCCCTTCATAAATACGACCCGTATACTTGTTGAACTTCCAACTATCCCCCTCTAATCATTTTTACTTATTTGTTGTATTAAAAGTAAATGTCTAACTAGATTTACCTTATTTAAAAATTAATAATATTTTATTATGTATTTAATTAGATCTATTTAATTTTAAAAAGAAGTAATATTTTATCATGTATCAGATTTATTTCACTATTAAATACTATTCATTATTCATTATATTTCCTTAAATATTAAATTTATTATTTTCTCCATTTTAAAAAGAACGATCTCTTCGACTTGGCATGAAATTTAAAAAAAAAAAAGACTTTTGAATTTTATTATTTTAAATTAAAGTTGTGTCAAACGTATCAAAATATCCTTTAAAATCAAAATATTGTCAAAATAAAAGAGTTATTCTTTCTTAAACATATTAACACTCTGTTTGGATGGTGGCTTCCCATGGTATGGTATAATATAGTTACTAAGACAATCATGTTTGTTTTGATTGTTTCTTAAAATGAATGACATGATATGATTTTATTTCATGATTTAATAATTATGAAAACTTTTACATGAAACCACCGATTTGGTGGTATCCCATGATTTACTTATTTTTTTCAATTATATCTTTACTTAATATTATATAATTCTGCTCTACCCTTTATGTTATATTATTTAACTCCATCTCGTACTCCGACCTCCCACCCCACCAGCCTCGCCCCTGCCCCCGCCCTCGCCCTCAACCCCAATTTTTTTAAATTTTATTTTAAAAAAAAATTCAAGCTTTTTGCTTATCTCATCCCCCTACCTCGACCCGGCCCCACACCTGCCAAACCTCCGCCCCAATTATTTTTTAAAATAATTTTTAAAAAGTTTTACTACCCCACCCTCACTCCCAACCCTCCCCACCTACTAGCCCCCCCTCCCTCAGTAAATTTCTTTTTTATTTTTAAAATTTATTTTTTAAGACTTTCAAGAAAATTTTCTTACACCACCCCCTATCAGCTCCAAAAGCACTCTTCATCTCCTCTCGCTGTAATTATCTCTGGAAGTCGCCCTTACAATCTCTGGACTCCTGCCGACTACGTTCGAACGAAACAAGAGTAAGACTTTCTCCACGAGAGAACAAACTGACCACTTGGAGAGGGGCGCCTAGTTAATAGAGTTCACGAGGACACACACAAAATAAAATAATTTTTTTAAAATTATTTTTTTAAAGAAAAAAAAATTCTCACCCCATCCCTTACTCCACTACCCCCATCCTAAAATATTTTTTTTTAAAGAAATTTTTTTTCTTATCATATTCATTTTTATTATTTTGTGTTAAATATATACAAATATTTTTAGAAAATATTTTTATACTTGTGTTACGAACATCAGAAAATAAGTAAGAAATAATTTTATTTTCCTAGAAAATATTTTTTTGAATTTCATATCGAACACAACCGTAGCATACACAAAAGATGCATTCAAACTTTGTACGTGTCGTTGGTGTGACGTCTCAAAACACAAAAAAGAAATGAAATTTGTTACTATAAAAATGAATCCATTTATTTTTATTTTGATCTACTCTTTTATTGACTTTGTTAGAATTTATATGAATTTAACAACTTAATATATCTATATGACATAATTTATAACATATTAGTAGGAAGAAAATTATTTTATTAACAATTATTGATAAATTTAACATTTATAATAATTAAGAGCATTTTAGTAAACTTACCAGTTATGATACAGTACCATACTATCAAATCAAATAATAAAACTATTAGTGAATAATATAATCGATTCAAATATTATTATATTATACAGTACAATACAATATCATAGAGTACCAAAATGCTTCAAAGCCAATCAATATATATATATATATATATATATATATATATATATATAAAGGAGAACTTTAGTCCATCCTAGGTGGCACCTCCCAATGACCTCTATTCTCATTTTTCTTTTTTCTTTTTTTTGATTTTTTTTTCTCTTTTCATTAATTAATTAATTTATTTAATAAATAAAAAATGTCATATTTACTACATCTAATTATATATCATGAGTTACAAAGAAACTTCTTTCTATTCATATTCTTTATTTAAATGGTATGTCTCATTAACTTCTTTCTATTTAATTTTATGGTCTACCAATCTATAAAAATCTCATTTTCAGAATTCATTTGCACTGCAATTGGATGCAAAGGTTGTTATATCTTCTTTTTTTTTTTTTCTTTTTGAGTATGTTATTCTCATTGTGTTGTCCCTTTCATATTTACTGTGCAACAATAAATATTTAGTAATAAAAATATCATGTATGATCTTATTTTTAAGTAGTTTTTTGATATTTTGCATTGATTCTAATAAGCAAGGATGTGACATGTGAGATTTTAAATTATTTTCTTATAATTTTTATTCAAAATGCATTAGTTTTATGATGTATTGTTGATTTGTTTCTTGCAGGAATGAAAAAGAAGATAAAAATGATGGACATACATATGAAAAGAAGATTAGGAGACGACTATGAAGAAATTTTAGGAGGACAAAGGTAGTATCATTACCAACAAATTAACATAAATATTCTTTTGGTAATTTTTTTATTTCATTTAAATAGTTTAAAATTATTATTTTATTAATTTAATTTTACGAAGAAAACTTATGCGATATCTCCTTTTCACTATTTAAAGCACGTTAAAGCAACAACTTGACGCTGCTCCTCCTGCTTTGGTTATGAATTTTAAGGAAGAAAATAAGTAACACAATGACATGATTTTTGCTCATATCATATGTACTATAATTTCTATATAATATCTGTCACAAATTCTTCAAATATGATGAATTATTAAAGGATCCAATGCAGGTGTAGTGATATTTTTGAAAAGTCATTATCATTAATTTATTAATCAACAATCATTTATAATATAATAAAATAATATCATATTTTCATTATTTTCTTCTTTTAACTACTCCCACCGTTCTTCTTCTTTTTATTTATTTAGTAGTTCTTCACTTTCATTTCTATCCTATCAACTACACCTCATTATATCTTGATTATATTATTAATTAAAATGATATCATTTTATATTTATTTTATTGTTATTTTTTTCTTATTTATTTATTGTACAAAAATGAATGTATCAATTACTACTCTTTCATTTATTTATATTTTTAATATAAACTATTAATATTAATATTAATTAATCAATATGTGTTTGAGTGATTAGTTTGTATCTCAATATATTAGCATATTGCAAAGTTATTAATGGTAGAGTAATTTTTTTGTGTTTGAATACTTGTACAATTGATATTTTTGTGTTTCTATCTAATTTTATTTTGACACTCCCTCTTGCTAAAGTTTGTACGACTAACATTTTAATATTTATTGATTACATCTGCAAAATTAATCTTATGAAGTATAAATCGGGATCATCTAAAGGCTTAGCTGGCTTTGATTCTCATATATCGTCACTAAAAAGAATGCATGATTTTATGACTTGTTGAAATTAACCATAAGTAAATATATCTCTTTTATACGTAGAATTTATATATTTAGACGACTTAATTTTACTTTAGGTGTATATCATACATGTGTTTCTTTTGATTTTATTTTTTATTTTGTTCATTATTTTATGTAAAAAGATTGTTTTTTTTTTAATTTCTTTTTCTTATTTTTTGACAAGTATAGGGGATGATAAATGTCATGATTAGGGATGCTTAAAAAAAAACTCTAATTATTTTATTGTCATTATTTCTTAAAGCATTTAAAGAATCAGCAGGTATGATCTTAAATTTTATTTTGACACTCCCTCTTGACTTCAGGTGTATATCATACATGTGCTTCTTTCGATTTTATTTCTTATTTGTTCATTATTTTATGTAAAAAGATTGTTTTCTTTTATTTCTTTTTCTTATTTTCTGGCAAGTATAGGGGATGATAAATGTCATGATTAGGGATGCTTTAAAAACTCTAATATTTTATTATCATTATTTCTTAAAACATTTAAAGAATCAGCAGGTATGATCTTAAATTTTAAAAATAATGTCATAATTAAATTATACTTTCTTCTGTAGAGTTGACTAATTGAAAAAGAGAATCTAAACGTAAGTTGTCAATTTAAAGTTTCAAAGAATAAAAGTAAATTGTGTTCAAATACTTATTTTTTAAATTTGAATACTCTCAACTTATGTGTGTTAAACTTGTATTTTATATGGGTAATTTGAAAAAGAATTTATTATAAATAATTTTGACGCATCAAAAGATCTTGATTTGAGTTACTATCGCTACTTTTGTATTAAATTAAAGTATATAATAACTTGAAATGTAAAATGTTTAGAGTATACATGTTGCAATGTTTAGATTTCTTTTGGACGGATAATTTAGGAGGACTCAATATTAACTTAGGGATCGTTTGATTGGAAAAAATTATCCCAAAATAATTAATTTCGGAATTAGTTTTTCCACTATGTATATGAGATAACTTATTCTATCACTATGACGTAAATGGTGGGATATATAATCCTGATACTAATTAAACCTCACACCAAACATAAAGAGAAAAAATTGATACATTAAAAAAAAATATTCTGAAAGACATTTACGAGAATTAAAGTAACACATTATTTATCTTTATTGTAATTTATTTTAAGGTTCGCGCGCTAGTTACTTATAATAAAGTAATTTCTTTTTCTGTGTCTCTTACTTATAATATTTCCCTTCAAAGCCAATTACATTCTTTTCTTATGCTCCAAATTTCTGGTTTCGAAACACAACTTGTGCTTTCTTTCCATTCTCTTCCGTTTATAGCACAGGCGCATGGCTTTTTCAACTTGATTGAGTTTTAGTTCTATATAGTACTTATACACTTTTTTGTTCTTCCTGTCAAAAACGAGAATTCTAATTCCTCCATTATCCATCGATCTAATAGAATTCCCAACATTAGTTTCTCGGTGGATTACTTTCACATTTCCATTCCTATAGTGGAATATTCCTCCCTTGTTCACCACATTCTTTCGGTGAACTAAATAATACAGTATTAAATATCCCTTGCTGCAATATCTCAGATTTATACTGTCCCTTTTTTGTTTTCTGATTCCATTGGAAGAGACGAGTAGAAAATGAATGTGAATTCAATTGTCGTGTTGAAATTGGTTCTGCTTATTTGCTGGCCATGGCTGGTCTACTCAAAAGGAGAACAGGGTCGCTTGCTGGTCAACATGACTCTAGTCCGAAACGCTTCTGCTTTAGGAGCATGTACGTAACTAGTAACCCCCCCCATGCCTCCTCTTTATTGAGAGTTTTAATTTCCTATTTATTGAGAGTTCTAATAACTGCTTTTAGCAGCAGTTAATGGCATTGTTAAATATTGCCTTTTTTTAAATTTTTTCTTTTAATTTTTATATTTGTAGATTGCTTGGATGGAAGTTTGCCGGCGTATCATCTGCATCGTGGATTTGGAGCTGGAGCAAATAATTGGCTTTTGCAATTTGAGGTAAGTAATTCCTTTTCGTGTTTTCTATTGGGAAGGGAAAAAAGATTCTGACATAGTTGGTAAATGAATGAGTAGTTACAGGACTTCATTGCTTGCTTGCCTTTTTCATTACTTCTCCATCATCGTGCTTGATTGCAGCCTTATTTGGTCGGAAAGAAGTTATGTTGGGATAATTTCTTTGAATGAGTTATTCTGAAATTGTTATAGTATCATTATTAATGTAAAATAAAAATAACATTATAATTTTGAAATGAGTTATTTCACAATTTTGTCTCAATCAAATGAAATAAACAAGAGGAATAGTACAGAGTATACCCAAGTTGCTGTTATGTTTATTGTTATGGTTATTTTAGGTAGCTGAAATTGTAAACAATTGGATGTTTTTGATTGAGTGAATAATAAAGCTGTTGGTTTCTGATCAAAAAAAAAATAAAAAAATAAACCCATACTAAATTAATCTCAAAATTAATCATTCCTTATCCATCGTATCAAATGAGTTATAGTAGTCATAAAATTACTTCTCTCTCATCACCAAAAATTGTAAATATTTCTTGGTGTTTAACTAAAGAATTGGATGTAGAGAAGTGGATTAGTTGTTTCTTTCTTAAGTAGAAGTAGTGGTTTTAATTTTGAGTTATGAATATGAAAATTTTTGGATATTCGACGACAATGAGGTCTGCCAATATTCCAGTATATCCTACTTGTAAGATTTACTATACTGTAGTATATGTTATTGATGAGATGCTATATTGTACTAAGTATATGTTATTGATGAGCTCAAGCAACATCTCTTTTTAAATATATGTAAAATTCAAAATTCAGTTATTAATATGTGAAGACTACTACTAAAATTTGGAAATCACGAAGTAAAATTCAACAAATACTCAAGTATAGGTAAGAAACTAAAGAATGGTCTCTCTACTTTGTTGACAAAACAGATCATGGGTGTTTCGGTTAAAACACGTTTTGACGCTGGTTTTGGCAGTTAGAAAGCAACCTTAATGTTGTTGTTGGGTAATTGGCTCATTTTCTTGGAAACCGAAATGCATCCTATTTTATTTTCATCTTGCTGATATCACATTTCTAAGTTGATCTTTGTAAGCACTGCTCCCTCCGTTTCACGATAAATAAATTATTAAAGTAATTTTAGTATTTTAAAATAAGTAAATGATTTACAATTCAGGATGAATGTTAAATTTTTTTTTCAAATTTACCCTCTATTAAATGTACATTAGGAATGATGTATCATGTGTATTTGCTTTTTGAAGAGGATAAAAATGAAAAAACATAATAAATTTATGTCTTTATTTTTTTATTTAATATGTGTGCGAAAATTCAATAATTAACGGAAAGAGTACTTTTTAAGCATGACTGACCCAAAATAATTACTACTACATATGTATTCTTTCACTTGACATGACATTTAAAAAAAAAAAGGAAAAGACTTCTAAAATTCATGGTTTAAAACACTTTCTAGATATTTATATAATTATAAACTATAAATTATTTTATTTAGAATAAAAAGAGAATTTTAAAGTTCAATTATTTTTAATTATAGTAAAATAATATTCTTTTTGAGACGAAATAATTAGAAAAGAATGTCACGGGAAGGAGGAAGTGTTATTTAAAAAAAATGAATACAATTAGTTATTTATTTTTACATTTACCCTTCCTCAATAAATGTGAAAAAGATTAATGTGGTGGAAAATTAAGAAGCAAATAATTAATAACCTTTTCAGTTAAAATTGTGCGCAAAGAAATTAATGACATCTCCTTTTTGTCCTTATCTCTCTAGTTGTAGTTTCTGCTGGAACCTTTTTTTCCCCTTCAGGTAATTGAAATAAATTTAAGAGCGAATAAAGACGTATAACTGATATTCTCGTATTTTTAGTCATATGCAGATGCTTACAATACTTTAGGAATTCATTAATATGTTATAAAAAGTTGACAGCCTAAACAAAATGCACAAGTTTTCCAGGAATTTCTTCCCATGGTCTACCAAAAAAGTGCGATAGCACACACACAACATATATTAGTAGATTGTATTAGCTTGATTCAACACAATTATCAAATGAAGAAATATTTTCTCTTATTCTCTAGCTTGTAATTTTTTAAAAAAAATTGAACAATTGTAGTGCATGTGGATGTTCATTTAGTTTTAGACAATCACATTTTTAACTTTTAAGCCATCTTAGATTGTATAAGCTTGATCCAACACAATTATTAAATGAAGAATATTAAATTGCTATTACTAATATATATAGTGTTTAGGAGGGAACATGTCGAATGATGCTCCAAATAAAAATAATAATAATAAGGTTAAAAAGAACTTTTATTAGACTGAGAAAAGCTTTGGTGATCGTGGGTTAGGATGGTCCCAAAGTAACGAGGAAGGGGGGTGGCAGAGTTATTTATGATGTACTAATGCATGTAACATGTTATTCTGGCCTTCTTTTGTCCTCCTTTATTTCCATATGCATAAAGCTATTACTATGTAAAAAAAAATAAAATCGAAGTGAATTCGCTGTCTGGTTCTTTGAATTTAAGAACAGTAAAAGAAAGTAGAATAGAGGGATAAGTTTTAATCGTACTTTTATTTAGAGGTATATATTAAAGAAATTTGTAGCGTTAAGGATAGTGTCATAGACCTTTTTCAAGGGGAGGGAGTATGGAAGGGTTCGGCATAACTCAAAATAGTTGCGGCTCAATCTTTGTATTTTTCTTAAGAGATTAACTTAATATGTATAGGTAGCTCTCTCCAACTTAGTCGTTATCATATTTAAAAAATCAAATTTATTAAGATTTCAGCATTTGACCAAAACACGGAAAAGAAGTTCTATTTATGAAAATTTTCGTATTTGCACGTCTTCTTTTTCCATCTATTTCGTATCTGTTAATGAAACTCTGATAATGTCGAAAATGATCTCAAGTTTATTATGATCATTTTTGATGTAGCAAAACAATATAGGCAAAGCGGCCATCGAGTTTTTTATTTTAAAAAAAATAGAAGATATAAAGAGACTCACTTTCTTTTTTAAATATGTAGAACGAACTTTTTTCTTTCTTTCCATATTAGTGTTATTAACACATATATTAGAACCTTTACTTTTAGAAGCCCCCAAAATATTTTGTCCCTTGCTCCTCCCCTCATCCTCCTTGTTAATTAGTCTCCAAAAAAATAGTTAAAAATGATATATCACTCTCTTCTTTTTTCTTTCCCTTTTTCCACTAGGGGTGTGTTATGGAAAATTATCTTCTTTGGTTGTAGTAAAATATTTTCTAAGATAACTCATTTTTTTTTATTTGAGGGAAAATGACTTCCCTCGTGAACAAAGGAGAGTCATTTTTTGGAAAATGACAAATGTGACTTATGCTCCTACCCCCACCCCTCTTCTCCAACTCAACAACACTTATATTAACATGACTCAAAAAATTTATATTTCTAAAAAATTTACATTATTTGAAAATATTTTTTACTGTATTTTGATTCAATTTTTCACTGATATATTAGTTAACAGTTAGTAGTATTTTCTAAAAAATATTTTTTCACTCACCAATCAAACACTAGAAAATATTTTTCTACTCACCAACCAAACATCTTAAAATATTTTTCGAAACAGATTTTTCACTCACCAACCAAATATGAGAAAATAAATAGAAAATCAACTTATTTTTCAGAAAAACATTTTTCAAGAAAACATTTTCTATGAAAAATATTTTTCATCATACCAAACACACCCCGATTTTTTCATCCGGTCCAAAACATGGCAAAAGTGTCGGCAAGAATTCTACTAATTAATACTCCCTCCGTTTCATAATAAATAAATTGTTGAATTTTGATACACAGATTAAATAAAAAATATTAAAGATATAAATTTATATAACTTTCTATTTTTATTCTAAAATAAAAAAGCTGACCTTGGTAATACTTTTTCAAAAGTTAATTAATTATCAAATCATAAGGGTAAATTTAAAAAAATATTTAATGATTCACTTATTTGAAATATCAATAAATATCCTAACAATTCATTTATTTTGAAACGAAGGGATTCGAAGTTTCACACTTTAAGGCAAGCTTATAACTCAGCAACCTGAAAAGGATAAAAGGATTGGTGTGCCCAAAAGTAAACATTTTGGTCCATATACCAAAAAATGGACCCATTTACCTCTTTCAGTGTTTACATTTCCCTCTCAATAATTTGTTAACATAGATTACAATAGCAATGCTAGCTTATCCTGTCAATTAGATTACAAAAGGGCGGCTTAAAATGCACCTTCCTTCGATCCAGTTGGGCATAATGCCCATTTTTACTACTGTACATGACAACTTGCCTATGGACCACAAAAGAGAGTCAATGTTGTCATTTTATGGAGTATTATTATTTTAATGTTTTAAGTAGGACTAGCACCTCAACCTTTCCTATGGACTGTTGAAAAAGACACGTCTATCACCGTTGCTTGTATCCCTCTCTCCCCTTGATCACAGAATAAAAAAAATTTGACTAGTGTGCAAAGTTTTTTTGTAATTGTGTTAAGCATGTGTAAAATTAAATACATATTCACAATAGCTATCATTTAATCTATATACACAATATAATTTTTCGACGAATGATGTACATCTGATCACCCTTTAATATCGGTGGCTCCGCCCATGAACTCCCCTTCTTCCTATTTTTTTTTTTAATTTTTCTAAACAAATTTCTAGCTAGTAGAGACAAGAACATTAAGTCCTGATCTTTTTATTTGTAGACAAAGTTATTCGATATCTATAATGAAATAGTAGAGGTATGTTGAATGCTCCCTAAACTTGTACTGAATTTTGAAATAAGCGGAGTCCCCAATTAGAGGTGTTTCTTAATAGTCATTCGATCAAGAAGTTGTGTTACAATGAAATAAAACACGAAAGTTGATAGGCCTACTTTAAGATCTTATGCAAATTAGGGGGTCAATTAGGCCATTCTGCCTATATATAAAATAAAAAGCAAACTTCGTTAGTAGTTAGTAGGGATTAATTAGAAAATATCGAATTCAGAACTTGTGATGCTGTAATTGGAATTTGTGTGTTTGTTCTGGGGCAAAATCAAAGTTGCATTATCTGGGGCTACTATGAAAAACAGATGTGATGCTGTAACAGGAATGTATGTGTTTGTTCTGGGGCAAAATCAAAGTTACATTATCTGGGGCTATTATGAAAAGAACAGAAAAAGAAACAAGGATAAATGGGTAATGCTAATTTTGTCAAAAAGTATTTTGGGCGGACAACGAAATGTGAGACAAACAAGTTTTAATTAATTTGTTATTAAATTGATTAACAGGGTGGTGGGTGGTGCAATGATATCAAATCATGCTTGGATAGATCTAAAACTCATCGTGGATCAACTCGTTACATGAACAAATTGGAAGTATTTGCCGGCATCCTCAGCAACAATGCCTCTTTTAATCCTGGTAATTATTTCACTAGCGTATTGTTTATTCAGGAAAACTCCCCGGAAAGTGGACTCAACTTATAATTGTTGTGCTCCTTTTTTTACTGATCACATTTAGCTATTTGAGAGTTAAACTACATAGATTTTGATCAACATTTTTAAATATATTTTTATTATTATTTAAATATTAAATTAATCTAATTTAATTTAGTTTCAAATATTAATCAAATTAATTTTCGTGAAACGAAATATATAAAAAGTAAAAGTGAAACTATTCTCTTTGTCAATTTTTACTTGTCCTCTATATTAAAAATATATATCCAATAATACTTATTCAATTTTAAAAAATTATAAATAATTTATCAATTTTTATCCATTCATCCTTAGCATTTGAATATGATGCAATTTTCAAAAAATTAAATTTATTATATTTAAAGGTTAATATGGTAAAATTATCATTTACTATTTCTTAATCTGTGTGTCAAGTTAAAAGTAGACACCTATTGATGGACATAGAGAGTACATCAACAAGTCACCTTTGCTGAAGAAAATTGAATTCAAGAAAAAATGTGACTTTCTAAATAATAATTATTAGTTGAGTAACCTTTTCACAAATTATTCCAAAAATATTCATATTTTGTAGCAGCTTACTCAATTACTTAAATTAAAGATAGCCGTCAGATTTACATAACTATGCATAAATATTGGTGTATAATTAATTTATATCGATTAAAAAAAAAA
>NC_061113.1:215652515-215683407 GCF_002878395.1 Capsicum annuum
CGTTGTTGTTTTCTCTCTCTTCATGATTATTGTTGTTCATTGTTGCTGCTGTTTTATTCATCATCTTCTGCTTCATTATCATTATCTTCTACTTCATTGTCATCTTCATGTTCTTCTTGTCGACCATTGTTGTTGTTGTTGTTACCGCTACTGCTGCTATCTGACCAATTTCTTAGGTCAAATTTAATTTCCTACATTACTTTTCACTTTGACATTACTTCATAGGTGACTTTGGTAAGTAAAATTATGATTTTTATTCGAATTTATCATCTGGGTACATAGTTTCTGCTATTTTTCCAACAATGGATAAAATTCGATCATGAATCCAACATAAGTGCCCACAATTTAAACAGATCACTCATCTGATGCATCAAATGATTAATTTGTTGCAACAGAAGATTTATCTATTGCAACAGACTAGTTGTCTGTTGCATCAGACTTATTATCTGTTGCATCAGACTGATTATCTGTTGCATCAAACTGCTTATTTATTGTAACAGATGATTAATTTGTTTGGAACAACACAAATCAACCCCTGCCATAAACTCAATAAATAACCAATGTATTTCAACTTTTGTTACTGCTACTGGATTCAAAATTATTCCTTACGTCCAATCGTCGACATGTTTGTTGAGAAGATAATAGACAGAATGAAGATTAAATATTCCTTCCATCTCAAATAACCCGTCCTTATCTGTTGCGAAAGATGATTAATCTGTTTGGAACAACATAAATCAGCCCCTGCCACAAATCCAATAGATAACCAATATGTTTCAACTCTTGCTATTGCTACTAGATTCAAAATTATTTCTTACGTCTAATCGTCGACATGTTTGTTGAGAATATAATAGACAGAACGAAAATAAATACTCCCTCCATCTCAAATTACTCGTCCCAAATTTCCTAATTTAATTTCTCATTTTACTTGTCTTTTTTCATTAATCAAGAAAAGATAAAAAAATTTCCATGTTTTACCCTTTGCATTAATCACTTTTTCTTCAAATTACAATATAAATACCATTTAATAGGGGTATTATGGTAAATTAGACATTTTATTAATTATTTTTCTTAATCAACGTATCATCTTAATTTGAGAAGGAGGAAGTATGAATTAAAACGTCAAAGTCGTGCAACAGACTAGTTATCTGTTGAAACAGACTGCGTATCTGTTGCAACATATGAGTAATCTGTTTGGAACAATACAAATCAGCCCCTGCTACACAAACCCAACAGATAAATCTTAAATCTTGCTATTGCTACTGGATTCAAAATTATTCATTATGTTCAATTGTCGATATGTTTGTTGAGAAGAGAATAGATAGAATGCAAATTAAATATGAATTAAAATGTCAAAGTTAATCAAACATAATTTTTTATTAAACTAAAACAAATAAAAATACATATACATAGACTTAAAAAGAATAAAAAAAATAATCTAATTATTATTATTATCATCATCTTCGTCACTATTATTATTATCGCCAGCCGGCCAATCTTCGACCGGTAGAAGTAGCGCCCTCCTCATCCTGCGGATCTCCCGCAACATCCTTACTCTGACAGCGGCCAACTCCCACTGTATATCATGAACCTGGCTCTGCAGTTTTCGTACGACGTCTCGTAAAATAGCGACATCCCATACTGGATCAGCCATATCTAGAACACACATAAATTGATAAAAAATGCAAACACACAAGTAAAGAAAATAATCCAAAAGTAAAGTAATACAACGTATATTTACACAAAAAGCAAAAAAAAAAACTTACCAGAGATGGAAAAGTTATCAAGTCCTTAAAGAGAAAGTAGTTAAAGCTGTAATATGAGAGACAAGAGCAAGAAATAAATAGATATGTATAGTAGAATGAACGAGTAAGGAGGGACCTAACCTATTTATAGAGGATTGAATTTGAATAAGTTAGGCAAAAAGCCGTGACTGTTCACCTCCATTCATTAATACTGGTGCCGTTTCTATTAAGTTGTGACAACATATTATATATTTGTTGCATCAGATAACATATTTGTGACAACATATATATCATTTATTGCAATAAATCTACAATCTGTTGCAACATATATCTTTTTAATAATCATCATATCTTTATCTTTAATCCAAATTTGGTGACTTTTATATAAATTAAAAAAACAGATTCAAAAACAAAAAGGCGCGACTGTTCACCTCTATTTATTAATACTGATGACTTTTTTATTACTGTGGAAAGTTATGACTTAATTATTTCTTTTCAGTAACCATTTTTATTGAGTTGTGTCACCAGATTATATATCTGTTGCATTAGATAACACATCTGTGACAGCAGATATACCATTTTTTACAACAAATCTATAACCTGTTGCATCAGATAATATATTTTTTACAATATATATCTTTTTAATAATCATCATATCTTTATCTTTAAACCAAATTTGGTGACTTTTTTTATTATATAAATAAAATTAAAACAGATTCAAAAATAAAAAGTGCAACTATTCATCTTCATTTATTAATTACATTCAAACTGGTGACTTTTTTATTATTGTGGAAAGTTATGACTTGATAAGTTCTTTTCAGTAATCATTTTTATTTATTTGTGGCAACAGATTATATATCTGTTGCATCAGATAACCCATCTGTGATAACATATTATCATTTGTTGCGACAAATCGACAATTGTTGCATCAGATAATCTATCTGTTGCAACATATATCTTTTTTAATAATCAACATATCTTTTTAATTCAAATTTGGTGACTTTTTAATTATATAAATTAAAAAAACAGATTTAAAAACAACTATGTTGAAGAGTCACGATCAGTTATTAAAATTAAATAACCGTTCTGTTACGGTTATAAATTGTGTTTATCATTTATTTTCTTATTATTTATTTACGAATCGTTTTTCATATTAAATAATCAGAAAGTCATGTCTTTTCACTTTACCCTCTCAATAACAATAACAATAATCTTTTTTATCAATAACTGCCTGTTGCAACATATGATCGATCTGTCGCATCAGATTAACCTTCGTCGACATGTTGAGAATAAGGAATAAATAGAATGATAATTAAATACTAAATAAGAATTAAAAATTCAAAGTCGACCACCATGTCCAAACATAGATTTTTGAATCTCTTGGGTAGATCTGATATAGAAAAGAAGGAAAATACATACATCTATACATTACATACATACTCTAAAATAAAAAACATCACCTAATTATTATTACTACTATTATTATTATCATTACTATTATTATTATTATTATTACTATTATTATTGCCAGCCGAACAATTTCATCCCGCAGCACAGGGCCCTCCTTACCCTTGCTCCGAAGTCGGTCAAATCCCTCTGGAGTTCATCAAACTGCCTTTGAAGTTTCCGCAAGGACTCAATATAAATCTTTTTGTACGAATCTGGATCAACCATATTTGTATTGTAAGTGTAGAAGAATGAACGAGTGAGAGTGAGTAAGGAGGCTGGAGGGACCTATTTATAAATAATTGAATTGGAAGAGGTTAGTCAAACAAAAAGCCACGACTGTTCATATCCCTTAATTAAATAAAACTGGTGACTTTTTGAATATGTAAATTAAAAAAAAGGATCTAAATATAACATTTTTATTTTATTGTATTTCGGAAAAAAAGAAAATTGCTTTAAAATAAATCTAACAGATAGGTAATTTGTTGCAAAATATATTCCATCTGTCAGATACCTTACAATATATTGACAATCTGTTGCAACAGATAGATATATCTGTTTTCTTGTCCAACAGAGATGTCATATGTTACAACAGATTGATCATCTGTCGTAACAGATGTCTGCAATTGTTTCACAATTTAAACAGATGTGGTATCTGTTGCAACTTGCTAGTCATCTGCTTATTCAATTTAAGCCATAGATGGGCTAGGAAGAATAAGGTGCATGCAGATGGATCCACTATCATATGTGGGGAGTTAAGTAAGTATTACTGATAAGGTCACCAGGACAACACACACAAAGTACAATGTTTTTGTGAATGTAGTTTTTAATCGATTAGGCACTGATCATTTAAACAAGATCCTGCATTGTACAGTTAAGTTTGATGGGTTCGAATTAATAAGGCTGAGGACCCCATGAAGATGGTGCAGATACCCTGTTATGAATTACTGACGGCTGTTGCTCGTGTTTATACGTGTCAAGTTTTGAGAAGGGATCAATATTTGGTGTCATTGTGAAGATCCAATAGTGATTGGACTTAACTTTAAGTGTGTATTGGACTTTGAGAAGGCCTTCGAAGCCTCGTACTGCATCAAACAAGAACGGAAAACAAATAGAAATTCTCCTGGCCCAAATTTATATAGAAGGGTTGATCAAGAAAATGGTTATACACCAGAAGGAGCCGAAGGAGAATGCTGCGAGGAAAAGGGGAGTTGATGAAAGACTATATCATCTAAGAGCTAATTAAAGAAGATATACAGGGTAGAAAGTAACTTCTAGCAAATATGGTCGATGAAATTATCTTAAAACATGAGAAATCTAAATCAAGTGCAAATATGAAAGTGTATCCGATAATGTAAATTTGTTTGTTGTCTCTTTGAAAGAAAAATAATGCAGATGGACACTTTGCTAGGGAGCTGCGACTAGGTAGCGTGGTGGGGATTATCACCTATATAGAAAATAGTATAAGACCAAGAAAACAGCCTTATGGGCATCGAGGGTTGAAATGATGTACAGTAAGTCTAGAAAACTCCACCAACAGTAACTGCAATTAATGTAAGGAATCTAAGTGAAGGCGGCGATTTCTGAATTTTAAATTGCATCCCATGCCTTCTTGTTTGTGGTTCCGATTAGGTCCACCGCTGTTGACCTGATCAAAACCACAAAAGAGATTGAAAGGCAAATTGAGTATCATTACTTCCTTAGCAATATGGATTAATTGATTGTGTTTTCTTGTCTTAACATGCTTTCAACATTCCTTGGAGAAGATCAGAGACTTGTTGTAGTATGCGAATCTCGATAATTTTCAAGCTTGCCTCCAGCTTACTAGTTCGGTCTTTAAGTTTGTCGTTGTCATCTTTGAATTTGGTATAGAGTTCTTGATCTCTTGTGAGCTCGATCAGGAACACTATCTTCAAAGTTGTGGCATTGAAGAATGCCTTTAGAGCACTTTCTTCAGAAGCCTTAAAGGATACATGGAGGATCGTTGTGTTTGTTTTAGGTCAAAATGTGTTGATGTACACTCAAGATGTTATCCCAACCGTTGAACAACTCATTTTTATCGAGCGTTGCTCAATTCAACTTGCTCAACCAACCTTCAAAGGATTTGATAAATTAATAAGCAAGGATTTACGTAACATTTGATCTAAACCGACTCTACCAAGCCTATCAAACCTTACGTAACTCCAGGCTCATTACCCTATCAAAAAACTTTGCTCAAGTTAGTGGACAAATCAAACGAGCTCAATCTCTCAGCCTTTCTGCTGATCGCTCTTCTCCAATATAGATGACAAGATATCCGCCTTTAAAAGTCTACACCATCACCAGAAATGCTTGCCAGGGTGCAATTCTTCAGAAGAAATCAACAGTAATCTCTCAATAGCAAGTGATATTGAGAGATTCCCAGTCATGCCTTCTCAAGACTTTCGCTGCGGCAAGAATTTCTGCTGATGCAAATGAAAATATTTTTGCCTTGGTAATAACATGCGAATGCAAATGAAAATATTTTTGCCTTTTCTTTTGAACGAAGAGAGAATCTGGTGAGGATGTTGATGGTAATTATGCGTAGTCATTTCTGAAAACTTTCTAATTATGTGGATGTTGTTGGTGGCGTCGGTATTTGTGTTTTTGGCGGTAGTGCCGGTGGTCTTGGTGTTGGTATTGGTGGCATTAGCGGTGGTTTTGGTGGCATTGGTGGTGGAATTGGTTGTAGTGTTGGTGGTCCATCTGTTTCAACAGGTGGAAGATCTGTTGGAAGATATTAAATAGGTCTTCAAACAAATTTTTCATCCGTTTCAACTGATGGGTTATCCGTTGGAGAATTTTTTGTAATGTGACGTAGAATAATTTATTGAAATTTGTCTTACCTTTTTTTTTAAATTTATGTAGACATCAAATACAATGTATTTTTAGTTTTTCTATTGTTTGTAGTTAAAAGATGTCTCCCAAAAGAAAAGAAATTGAAAGTAGATCAACTTCTGACCACCCAACAAAAATGGCTAGAGTATAGATAGATTCGGATGAATTTCCTGAACAATCTCAGTCATGGCAAAATGAAACTGAGGAAAGTGATAACTCCTTCTCACCAATGGGGCGTGAATTAATATCAAAATCTCAGCATTATTCTATCAAAACCATTAGTATCGACAGGTTTCGAGTTGTGATGCCGATGGATAGCCCTAACAATGTAACTGGTGATCTTGTACTTAAATGTCAGTTGGGGAAACGTTTTGAGGAATGAAGGAGAATTATGAACAATGAAAACATAGGCAGACTTTTTAACAAGAGTTGTTTTGCATACTTTCTTGAGCTGCCTGAGGACTGCACTCTCCGTTTCCCAATAAGCATGGTATATGGTCTTCTCGAGCACAGGATCAAGTACGTGGGGGATGATAAAGATCTGAAGGAGGGCGAAAAAAGATGGATGAAATCTGGATCAACTACTGTAGCATGCCGAATTGTTTTAGGTTGAAAGAGTTTGCCATAGTAACGGGCTTGAGATGCGATCATCTAGAAGAACCTCTCATCAAGGAAATACCCCACAAAGGGTCCAATAAATGCAAGGAAAGAAAGATGGGTTGTTGGGCGTTGTTGGACGTAGCAGCTACAAAGCTGAGGATTTGATGACAGATCTCGAGGATAAAGACATACTAAAGCACTACAGGGAGAAATTATGCTTAGTTTGGTTTGTCCATTTTGTTTTATTGGCAAGAGATGTCAGGAAAGTCATAGAAGATGATTTGTTTTCACTTGCTGATGATTTTGAGAAATTCAACGATTACCCCTGGGGATATGACAACTACTACTTGACTGTCCAATATTTACTGACAAAGCTTTCCACAGGAACGATCATATTATACGGTTTTTCTTGGGATTTCATGGTAAAATTGATCACTATTTTTATTCACCCATTAATTTATATTGAATATAGTTATATTATGACTTTTTTTTCTTGCTTTATGTTTACATTTTTTAGGCTTGCGCATGTGAAGCCATTCCCGCCCCCCTTTCGAAAGCTGTTCAAGGATTACCCGGATAAGGTTTCTCATCCAAGGATTCTTAGGTGGTTGGCGGCTGCAAAGGGCAGCAAAAAAAATATTAAGGAGTAGGAGGCTGATCTATTTTACACTCCGGATGATGCAGTACGTCTTCTTTCAACTATAATAATTTGACTCAAAGAAAGATATTGAAATAGATGTTCCATCTATTACGACAGATGGGTCATCTATTGCAACAGAGTACCCGTCAAGTACAACTGGTACAATAGATGGGTAATCTGTTGCGATAGACGATCCATATTTCGCAACAGATTAACCATTTGTTGCTCTGGTTCTCTGAACCTAACTCAACATATTACCTATCTACTGCAAATTATGCAACAAATGGATAATCTGATCCAATATATTATCAATCTGATGCGATATACAGATCCGCTGTTGCGGCAACTAGATCGTCTGTTGTATAAGTTGGTTGTGTTAACATGTAACCCAACTGATTGCAAATTATTATTATATAATTTAAACGCCTCTTGTCTTTTTTTATAGGTTGTGCATCCTTGGATCGTGCCTACTGTTGATAAGTTGGGAATGACTTCTTTTCTTACTCTAGGTCTTGTTGATACAAAAGAAGACCCAACGATGGAGTTAATAAAGAAGAAATTGGCTGGAGAAATATCCATAAGAAGAGCAGTTAGGCAAGGTTAGCCTAATGTTGAAGCTCTTCATGACCAACCTCATACTGCCACAGATCCGGGTGCTTCTTCTGGGGGTATTGTTGGTGGAGGAGTTGATGATGATAGCAGTTATCCTGATGCTGCTGCTGCTGCCAGTTGTGTTTATGAGTATGTTGGTGCTTAATAAAAATAAATATGTTTGAAAACACCCTTTACACAGTTCCCTCTCACCTTTACACCGGTCCCTCCCACCCTTACAGTGGTCCTCTCACCCTCTTCACCCTCATATTCTTATTGTAAATGCAAAGTGTGCAAGGACAAATAGGATAAACTCTTTGAAAATCTAGAGGCTATTGCTGAAGCTGCCGAGGAGTTGAAATTCAAGAGGGGTGTCATACTATCCAACAAGGTGAGAGAGCCATACACTCCTACAGTAGTGGTTAGGAGGAAGAGAAGAAATATTAGACAAATTCTCTCCATTGTGAAAACAAAAAAAATTGCAACTCCTCCAGCACCAAGAGTTGTTAGAGTTCATGGGCCACTGAAGAAGGTGGGCATAAACGCGACACTTGGCAACAAAAAAAAGATGGAACTACAATAAATCATGAATGACAAGATGAAGGTTCAAAAATAATACACCATTCATTCATTTTCCACCAAAGACTTCACGAATATGACAAATATGCGTGAGTGGTATGAGGATAATGTAAGTTTACTTTTGTTAACCTAACCTTCTAATCTACTCCATGAAGAAGAATCGACGTAGCAGATGTGTAATCTGTTGCAACATTATACACATCTGTTGCATAAGTTTCGTTGGTTGGGTAATCTGTGAACTGATTCAGAGAACCCTCTGCAACTGATTCTTTCCACTGTGTTTTTCTTCTTTACAATTACTAATCTATTTAAAAATTATCTTCTTATACCACAGTATGTTGATGAAATTCTCTGCCTTATGAGGTCCAGACAATTAGCGTAACCGTATGTTATGAAGCTGTCGATAGGATAATGGACCTCAAATTCTACAATAATTTCTAGGATAGGTACGATAATCTTTGTAAGCTAGCTGGTCCCGATGGCTGAAGTTTTGATAAGTTAGTTTCTACGTTACAATGAGATGAAGACGTGGTTAACTATGTTAGAAGGAAGAGGTCATATCCACATGGCAAGAGTGAACCAAGGCAAAGAGAATCCTTGCAGTCATGAACATGGAAGTCAAATATTTTCTCGCTGTTGAGATACTACTCTACGAAGGAAAAATTAAGATTTATGACTGCAACTTACCTGTCTTCAACGAGGATAAGTTTGTAACCCAGATGCAGCCACTCTTGAAGTTGTTACCTAAGTTGTTAATGCAGAGTAAGCTAATGGATCATTTGCGGGCGGAAGTTTTGATGAAGGAATTATGAGATTTTGAAGGTCGAAATAAGAACATCCAGCTCCCAAAAAATAAAATCAGTGCAGCGTGCGGGCCGTACTCGCTTGTATACATCGAGTGTTTTCTGATCAACACAAAAATGACCGGTATATGTGACGCCATTGTAGGAAAGATGCAAGAGGTCTGGGATTATGGGGTACTAACTAAATAGTTGGAGCCCATGTATAAAGAAGAATATGTACAAAGATAGAGACGAACATGATAACAATTTTTTATTTCAAGCCACTTCACTTTTACATGTAGTGGCAATAATTTTTATGTTTGGCGAAAGTTGAATTTTTTATAATACAACAGATTGTATATCTGTTGTAATAGATATAGTAACTGCTGTGATAGATTGATTATCTGTTGGAATAGCTTGGCCATCTGTTGCATTATGCAGATGTTCCCAGTTTGTCTGTTGCAATATATAATCTATCTGTTGCAACTGATAGGTAATCTGTTGGATCAAATAAAAAATGTAGGAAGACATGTTATATAATTTCCAGCAGATGACCTACATGTTGCGACATATGTCTAAATCTTTTTGATAAGATATGTCGTCTATTGCAGCAGATGTATTGTCTATTGCGATATATGAATCTAGTATTCCATTTCAATTAACATGTTCAAAACTAAGGATTGAATTATTCATAGACAACATAAAATAGCTCAACAAATAAATAAAATGTAAAAAAATCATTATGGGTACAAATGATCTACTCTACAAATAAATCAACAAGTTAAACTAAGAAGGATAGGTTATTACATCGACGGACTCAAGCTATAAAGATCTACTCAATATGGACAAGTTGTTCTTCATCCAGTGCTATGGAATTCGGCTTTGGTCGTCGTGGATCTTTAATGTCGCTTCCTACGACTTCTGAGCTTTCGCTTCTTCGTATTTCCATAAAAGAGCAACACATGTTTTGTAGAGTAATCCGACATCAAGTCCATCTTGTGGTACTTGTAATCCATCGCTCAAATACTTGGCGCAGACGGCAACAAAAAGACCGCAATCCCTGCGTTTTAAGAAAATAGATAATCTACATCTTGCAGTTCATGCAAGCATTGTGAAATTTGTAAAATGAAACTAAATCATGATACTTAAATTTACAGGATACCAATGGTTTATTGAGCAATTCCTTCAACATATTGTAATCAAATGGATTACCCATTTTATCCCGGTATGCTTCAATCATCGACCAATCAGTACGAACCTTTTGGTCCAAAAAGCTACTCATATCAAGGTAAGTAGGCAATATTTTGGCCAGCTTTTGTATCTCAGACGACAACCCAGAATGTCTCCTTCGCGACATCGAGTCATAAACTCGGATGTGCCTCTCTTTTAGAACGACGACAGCCAACACCCAATGGTATTCATTACCATAATTGATTGGGATGTATACTTCATCGACCAAATTCCAAGGTAAGCCAGCTGGAATGCTAAAACCTTTGATGATGTTGATTAAGCATTCCTCATTTCAGAAAACTTTCGACTGTTGTTGACAACACATATCGTAGGCATTATTGATGTAAGCTTTATACATACAATTGCCTATCGTTTATCTGTAATGTTCTTGTGTTTGCAACTTGGCCTTCTTTCAGAGTTAGTAAAAGATGACATCGATATGTTGCACATATTATCAAATATTTCAGATTACGTAATGAAAAAATTAATATACAGATGCAATTAAATAAAGTATTAATTAATAGTAATATGTATGGCATTTAAACCTCATCATTCCAGCAAGTTTGGGGCTGTGACATCAAATAAAACTAATTCTTCGTTCAGGGATGTGCAACAACAAAGTCGAACATATCAAAACCAAGACTCGATTCGTTCACTTTGTAGTGTTCGTCATTTTATTTTCTATATGATGATTTATTTGTGTTAATGTCATGTTCTAACAACAAGAATTGTATAAACTAATATCTTTAAAATAGATTTATGTACCTGTCGGCTTGATGCTTTAACAGTCCATCGACAATCCATTCTGAATAGTCGTTGATCAACTTTGTTAGTTTTTTTGGTGCCTCATCCAAGATGTTGAACCCTTCAAACAGGTAATTCTTTCATTCTCCTGAACTGACAGACTCCACTTTTTCTTCTTTTTTGGAAGCAGTTAATGAATTATCAACTGTGATAGTATACTCTTCAGCAGTAGCTTCTACTATGACATCCACCTGGAAAGCCAAAATTGTAAATGTTAATTACGGATATACAACAGATTGTTCATCTGTTGTAACAGATGAGTCTTATGTTGCAATAGATGGATCATCTGTTGGGATAAATTCGAACAGGTAAATCAGAGCAGTACGATAATTTTGAACAGATGATCCATTTGTTGCAACAGATAACACATCTGATACAACAGGTTAGATAACAATTGAAACAGATGTATATATCTATTTGATAATTTTCAGTAGTTGTATCATCTGTTGAAACATATATGTGCCTAATTATTTATTGGAACAGGTGATGTACATTCACCTTCTTCAGCTTATGCTGCTCTCCTTTGGCCCTTGCACACTGAACAACGGTGTAAGACAAAGACAGAAGCGTTGCAATTTTTCCTTTTTCGATGCTTGATGATGCCTTGGAAATATCTTTCCTTCTCCTCTTATCAACCTTGATTTCTAGTGGAGTGTATGGATATGAAATCCTCTTTGATGGAATGACACTCCTCTTAGATGTCATTTCTTTTACAGAAGCAGTTAGTGCATTAATAGCATTAATCACTCCATCACGTTTCGCCTTGCAGTCTTGACATTTGCATGCAGAATATTCGCTAGATGTGATAAAATCTGGAGAAAAATCTGTACAACCAGTATGATCATAATGGCTTGTTGTTTTAAAAATGGTAAGAGGAGCATCATTAGCCCCAACAGCAGCACCACTATCACTATCATTATCAATAACAACAAGCCCACCCTCCAAAATTATTTTTCTTGTGATGGTTGTTGCTCCAAATAATTCTATTTTTATTTCATCAATGACCTTAGGGTCCGATAAAGTTTGCACAGACCGTAAAGTAAGAAAAATGACATCTTCAACTCTCGGTTGGTCTGAACAATCCACGGATGAAAAATCTAAAATAAATTAGTACATATATTAGAATGATGATGGAATCATTTAAAATAATCATTAATTAAAATAAAAACTTGATTAGAATTGGACTTACTGCTTCCTTCAGGATATTGAAAAAGTCAAGAAATTTTGTATTTTTATCAGTTTTGACCGACAACCATCTCAGGATTCTTGGACAGAAAACTTCTTCCTGGTAGTTCACTTATTGTCTCAAATAAGGAATGACTTCAAATGCTCAAGCCTATAACAAAACACCAATAAATCAAAAGCATTATTAAATAAAAAAAATGAATCATATCATGATAAAAGAAATATTTACCATGAAGTCCCATGGAAAGCCATATAAGTTGATTGTCTTTGGCGTTAACGGAGTCAACAAATATTTGACAGTCATTTTGAAGCTTTCATAACCCCAAGGATAGCTGTTAAATGTCTTAAGATCCTCTGAGGGATTTATTAAATCGAGGCTTATGTTATTGTTAACATCTCTCACCCAAATAATATTATGTACAAATCAAACCAAGCATAATGATTACTTGTGCTTCTTTGAGAGTCCTTTATCTTTCAACGCTTCTATCAATTATTTTTGAAGCTTGAACTAACAATGGACACCAGGTCATCATGTCACTCGACTTGCCTTTGCCTTTTTTAGGTGTGGGGGGTGTTTTTTTTTGGGTCAGAGTAGGTATAACTTGTGAAGGAGAAGAAGGATAACATTTTAGTCTAGTAACTATGAGAAACTCTTTCCAACCAAAACAAATAGACATGCTACAGTAATTTATCCACACCTCATCCATCTTATCTTTGTTTTCATACATAACCTACACTTGAGAAGATCGTATATCATTTTCATCTGGAAACGAGCATTGTTGTCCTCCGGCAAATCAAGATATTGCCCAAAGCAGATTTCCCTGATATAAGCATCCAATTTTTGTTCTCAAAGTATTTTTATAAAGGGGTTGAAATATTTTCCCATGGCTGACTTAACCACGAAATGACCCGTTAAATCTGTGGAACCATTGCACTGCATTCTCACAGGATAACGATCAATGCTGAAGGTTTTGACCAACTCTTCGGTGGAAGGACTATTAGCATTCGGATCATCTTTTTTGAAATATTCCTCATCCCCGTGTTCATTATCTTCTGCTCTTGATTGAGATAATGCTTGTAAAGCAAGCTCATAGAGTGGTGGATGTAATCGAGCTGCTGCACTTGTTCCTTTACTTGGACTTGATTCTGTTTCTTTTCTTTTGGGAGCCATATTATCTTAAATTAATAGAAACATAAAATAGATTATAATTGATTAATGCATCGTTAAAAAGGATAACAATAAATCTAACATGCACAATGGTAAAATAACAGTTTCAACAGACCACACATCTGTTGTACCAGGTATGTTATCTGTTGCAATATATAATCGACCTGTTGTAATGGATAAGTAAATCGTTGGAAATAATAAAAATAGATCTCTAATCTATTGTACCAGATATTTTATCTGATGCAACATATAACCAACTGTTGCAATGGATGAGTAAACCGTTGGAAACCTTAAAAATAGATCACTAATCTGTTGCACAAGTAAGGTTATCTGTTGCAACATATAACCAACCTGTTGCAAGGATGAGTAATCTGTGAGAAACAGTAAAAACAAATCACTAATCTGTTGTACCAAGTAGTTTATTTGATGTAACATATAACCAATCATTGCAACGGATGAGTAAATCATTGGAAACCATAAAAACAGATCACTAATCGGTTGCACCAGGAAGGTTATCTGTTGCAACATATAACCAACCTGTTGCAAGGATGAGTAATCCGTTGAAAAGAGTAAAAACAGATCATTAATCTGTTGCACCAGGTAGTTTATCTGTTGTAACATATAACTAACCTATTGCAACGGATGAGTAATCCATTGAAAACCATAAAATAGATCACAAATTATCTGTTGCAACATATAACCAGCTTGTTGCAAGGATGAGTAATTCATTGGAAACAGTAAAAATAGATCACTAATATGTTACACCAGGTATTTTATCTGTTGCAACATATAACCAACTTATTACAACGGATGAGTAATCCATTGGAAACCATAAAACAGATCACAAATCTGTAGCACCGGGAAGGTTATCTATTACAACATATAATCAACCTATTGCAACGGATAAGTAATCCATTGAAAATAATAAAACAGACCACTGATCTGTTGAAACATATCACACATCTGTTGCAAAATGAGTTATCTGTTGGATCAATATTATTTAGATTTCTTCCAAACAGAAGAGTTATCTGTCGCAACAGATGAATGATCTGTTAGATAGTTCATCTGTTGCATCAGATTTTCATAGTTGCATCAGATGTTTCATCTGTTAGAACACCATTTTTACCAAGAGAAACAACAAATCAACCCAGCAATACCAACACATCACACACACACTAAGAACATCAACTGTGACAAAAATCACCAACAAATCCAAATCAACAATTCACAAGAAGGAGAAATGCCAGAAATTAGGGTTTTATTTAGTCCAATTTAAGCTAGAAATATTAATATTGTTAACCAATACTAGAAGAATAGTTGGCTCAAGTCCCTTTGTTTCTTCATAATTTTTTACTTGTGAAAAAGGAAATGGAACGACGAAGAACTCGAAGTTGTTGTCGCTGGAGAAGTCTTCATGTCGATTGACGGTTGAAAGTCGAAAGGACACTCGCTCGACTATTTATCTGCCGGAGGTTGAAGTCGTCGGGAATTGAAGGGAGAGTTTTGCAGAACTGTTGGTTGGGAGAGAATTGAGAAAAGCTGTCGAGAGAGAGAGAGGAGAGAAACGGTTGATTTGGATTGAAGAGGGGTGTGGGTTAGGTTGATTTATATTTTTAAAAAGATTAGAAAGTTTTGAA
This sequence comes from Capsicum annuum, assembly GCF_002878395.1. NCBI lineage: Eukaryota > Viridiplantae > Streptophyta > Magnoliopsida > Solanales > Solanaceae > Capsicum > Capsicum annuum. Next base: position 215,667,776 of record NC_061113.1, read on the forward strand.
AATATTAATCAAGTTTACAATTAACTTAATCAAAATTTTTAATGATGTTTGACTTTTTAAGTTGGTCAATATCACTAATCCTTCATTCAAAATTTAAAATACACCTTTCCTTCAATTTTCTCTAGCTACTTGGTAAAGATTGAGGTTATCTTTTAACTTTATATCAAGGAAAACTAAGGGAAGGGACCAATTGACCAAAAATTACCAGAAGCATGTGAAATGGCAATGTGGTAAGTAAAGGAGTACATGTACAACGCTGTCAATGTAGTCTGCTTACGTGACAAAGTCCATGTTCCCTCACGTTTGATGTTGTCCCTTTCCACGTGATTAATATTTTGAAGTCCAAAGTTAGGGACTCTGTCTGCCTATACTCAATTTGATTAGTGAGGACTGAGGATTACCCTTTTTTTTATTTTTTAGAAATGGCGGGAAAAAGATGTCGATTTTTTATATGCTAAAACATGAAAAATTATAGGCTTGTGGGTGCACCGACAGCCAGTTGGAAATTGGGAGGATTGCAAGTTAGCAACAACAAAGCCTATAGGCTAGTTTTTCTAATTAAATAGTACTCCTATGATTTTATGCTTTTTTTTTCATAGCAACGATGTTCAGATCAACTTTAGTTGTATCTCAATATTTTTTGTTGGCCATAACTTTGTTCATTAAAGTTAACACGTGAAAGAAATAATCTACCCGCCTTTCGTTAGTAGTGAGATTTAAACCCTTGTATGGGCAGTGTTATTATGCATAGGTACAACAACAATATGAGTTATCCGAATCCCCTTATCAAAATACTAGATACTATAGTCCGTGTCAGTATGCGCTTAATATATGTTATTTATGTTATCTCAATTTATGTAGCATAAATAACATTTGAAGTGTCAATCAATTTTTATTAATACAAATTTTTAAATAATTTAAACTATTAATCATTGTGATTTATAGTATCTTTTATGTAATTTATGTTACTCGCTTTGTCTCAATTTTAAAATTTAGTGAATCAATCAAATTTTTTTTACTAATATATTTTTTAAAATATTTTAAGTTGTGAATCTTTGTGATTTTAGTATCTTTTAATGTAGTTTCAAATAATTTATGTTACTTGCTTTATTGCAACTTATGTGACACTATTAAAATTTCAAAAGTTAATCATATTTTTTACTACGTGTTTTTAAAAGGTTATAAGATGCTAATAGTTATGACTTATAATTATTTTTTACATAATTTTTAAATATATAATATTTTACCAAAATAAAGTAAATAAATTAAAATAAATAAAGTACTAAATTTTCAAAATATGTTAAATTCGAAAACATCATTTGGATCAACAAATTACTAAATTAAAACAATAAAACATGTAAATTATAAAATGCCAAAACTATCCCGAATTTATGTGACACAAATATAATTTAGATAATCAATCAAATTCTTAATATGTTTTTAAATATTTTAAATTGTTAGCTATTGTAACTTATAATATTGTTATGTAATTTTCAAATAATATATGTTACTCTCTTTATCCAAATTTTTGTGGCATTGATAGTCAATTATATTCTTAAAATAATTTAAGTTTTTAATTATTATGATTTATAGTAATAATTTTTCTTCTATTCCAATTTAAGTAGCACTGAAATAAATTCGAGAGTCAACCAAATTTTATAATTGAAGCATTGAAGCAGCGAAGCAAATATGTCCTAAATGACTTATAATACCTAATTAGAAGTGATATAGCAAAATTACTATTAGAAAATATTTGTGATTTTTTTTTAAATAAGTCTCATATAAGATGTCATGTTAATTTAAAACATCAAGAATTAATTTATCATTTTATGTAAATTAATATTATTAAATTTTTAATACCTAAATAACTTATAATAATTAATTAGGGGTAATATAGTAAAATTACTGTTGAAGTAGCTAAAGTAGATATGTCATAACTGTCTATTTTATCTTTTTTTTTATTATTAAATATTATTAATTTTCTTATATGTAAATGTTTTACAATAATTAATTAGGGGTAATATAGTAAAATCATGGAGTAAACATACTTATGAATTTTTTTAAATGAGTCTTATATAAGATGTTCTATTAATTTAAAACACGAAAAATTAATTTATCATTTATGTCTATTTCGTTATTATTAAAAATTATTATTTTTTAATACCTAGATGACTTATAATAATTAATTTGAGGTGATATAATAAAACTACTATTGAAGCAGCTGAAATAGACATGTCGTCCATTTTTTTTAATTAAGTATTATTAATTTTCTTAGATGTAAATAACTTAAAATAATTAGTTAGAAATAATATAATAAAATCACAGAGCAGCTGAAGCAGGTGAAATAGCAGACAAGTTGACGAAAAGCCGCCTGCTTCTTCACTCTTATTAATAGTAGTAATTAAAATATATATAGTCAGATTTATTTTTTTTATATATTTTAAATTTTCTTACTGATATATATATTTTTTTAATTTCACAAGAGTGTCACCGGTCATCACTGTCTAACAAGTATCAAATAATTGTGTCTACCGAAACAAAGTAAATTAGAAGAAAACGCGAATTGATCGGTCACACTGTTGGGTGTCTTAGTGAATTTTTTTTTTTTAGCTCGGCTTAACATTATTTATGCATTTTGTGATCCCGGCCTGCATTTACATCATACAGTTCCCATTGAGAGTCCATGCTATTGTACTGTATTTGGCTCTTCTCATTTAGTACTATTACTGAATTTAAGCTAAAGGGTTTAAACAAAACTATTTCCGACCTTAAACAATCTAAATTTGTAGCTATACCATTTCGTTGCCAGAAAATTCTTCGATTCTGTTCCTAAGCTCTTTAAAATGTTATTAATGCACAAGAACAACACTCTATCCCTTTCTAAATACTTGTCATATTTTATTTTACACTAAGAAAATATTAATTAAATATTATTTAATTAAATTATTCTTATTTATTACACCCGTCAATTTAATACATCCCTCTTTTAAATTTTATTGGGCTATAGGTGGAAATAAAGAACTAATTATGTCTTCATGACGAGTATTCACGAACGGAGGGAGTAGAAAGCAGAATTGGGTCGTTTCAATTAGTGTTTTTTCCTTAATTTTCCTTTCCTTATTGGAACTTGAGAGTTTAGCATTTCTTCAACAACATGATCTAAAAGAAACTACACGCAGTTAAATTTTGTAGCTTAGTGTGAATTAATCTGATGGAACTATTTTGTTTTAAAGTTATCATCCTTTTTGCATCTTGAGGATAATAGTTCTCCAATTTCCTTTTCCCTTGCAATGAAATTCCAAAGTAATAACTTTAGATGGTTCACTATTTTTTTATAAATTTGCAATTTTTTAAATCATTTGAAGAAGTGTGAGATTGGAAACTTCAAATGACTAATGGAGAAATTCAATAATAAATGCAGATTTCTACAACTGGAATCGGGTGAAGATCAGATATTGTGATGGAGCCTCATTTGCTGGTGATGCTAAGTTCTTTAATGGGGTAAAACTCTCAACCACTTGCACACACCTCACTTTGCAGTATTTATTCCTCTTAACTAGGAGCGGAACACGGTAGGGCCAAGGGGATCCGAACCCTCTTTGACAGAAAATTATACCGTTTATATATGATTAAAATTATTTTATATATATAGTAGGTGTTGAATCCCTTTGCATTCTTTGTGTGTTTATTTCTTCCTATTTTAAAGCCCTTACTGAAAATTCTAGGTCCACTATGGCTTTAACTTTCCTACTTTGTGATCTTTTTGCCTTGGGGTACTCCACTCGAGTCCTCTTGATCCAAAAGAGCAACCTATGGGTGTATAGAAACAGTAATGTTATGCAACTAAATCTTTTAGTGCTGATACTTCATTTGTAATTACTTGAGAAAGGTATGATTTGGTTTTATGAATTCTTTTAAGCAGTCCGAATTTTCTTGGAAGAAACAATGAATGATGCGCCTTTAAGAAAGGATAAACACAACATTGGTTAGAAAATATTGCTTAACACGACTAATGGGTAACATAATAATGAACTACAAGTCTAGGATTCACTGCAAGAGGTCATTACTTACAAGCTCCCAAGTATCTCAGTGAAATCATGCTTCAAACTAATTTAGCAGAAAGCTGGAAATTCAACAGATAAAAATGGAAAATATTCATAACTTGCAGAGTGACATTTGCTGTAGAATAAACATGCACATGTAATTCACATTACTTCGGAACCTTAGAGCTCGAAAAGCATGGTCTGACTTGGATCAAGGCCAATGCAGGATATTCTTCTTTTTCTTGTTTTGTTTGGTTATTTGTTATGTTTAGCGCTGCTCTTTCTACCAGTTATTATGATCTTACATGCCTTGGATTCTATCATATGATTGACTATTTGCATCACTCTGAATGTTTTTCAGTTTTCCTTGCTTTCAAGTTAAAATATCTTAGTTGTCCTTACTATTAACTGAGTTCTTTTTCTTGCTTAAAATGAAGCAGACATCATTGCTTTATTTCAAAGGGCAAAGAATTTGGCAAGCTATTCTTCTTGATCTTCTCCCAAAAGGCCTCGGGCATGCGAAGAAGGTAATGACATTAGACATACTCCTTTCCCACTTAAACATCATGTGATGATAACTATCAAGGATTAGTACTATTTGATTTATCAATACAATTTGATAATCAACAATTGGTTCCTTCACCACACACCATCCCTTCCCCATCCCACCCAACACACAAATATTAGTCTCGTGAGGACATAGAGGAGGGTAATGAGAAGGTCTTGCCTTTCTGTGTAAAATTGTCATTTTCTGAAAAAGTAAACAAATAACACATTATTATACACATTTGTTTGGGATCTTTCAGTTTGTTTATATTTAGAGTCCGAACCTTAGTTATAAAGAACATGATCATCTTTTTGTTGATTACTTAATTTTTTTTTCTTTAAAAAAGATACATGTAATACAAATATTTTGGGCCCATATGGCCATGAAATTGTGAAATTTGAAAAGGTAGTTATTATATTCAAATTAAAAATGGAGTATTTGAAAATTGGAGCTGTTTTTGGCCTTTAACACAAATTGGTGTTATTTTTTAAATTTTGTGAGTGATTTGGATTGATAAAAGTGAAAACAAATTTTTGGTGTTTTTGAAGTTGAATTCCAGAATTTTCCAGGATCTTATGGCCAAACATGATATACGAAGTTCACATCTGGAAAAAAGTAGAAAATATTCATGGCAAGACGGCCACTTTAACTTCATTGTCTTACTCCTTTACTACAAAGATATTTTGTGCTTCAAGGTTTACTTAATGCATTTCTTCTAGGCTTTGCTTTCTGGCTGCTCCGCTGGGGGCCTTGCAACCTTTTTGCATTGTGACAACTTCACCAGTTATCTACCAAAGAATGCTAGTGTGAAGTGCTTGAGTGATGCTGGGTTTTTCTTAGACGAGTATGTTTCTGTCAATTGAATAGGCAAATGTGGTTTCCTTTTCAGAATACACTTAATGGCATGTTTGAATTTGTTTTCTCAGGAGAGATATAGCTCTGAACCACACTATGAGATCTTTCTATGAAGATCTTGTTTCCCTACAGGTATGCTTTTATCATGGCTATCAGCAATGTCTATACTGAACTATCTTACCTTGACAAACGTGGTTTTCTGAAGGGGGTAGAACCAAATCTCAATCAAAATTGCACTTCTACTCTTTACTATCCACACCTGGTATGATCTGAGCACTCTCCTCTAATTTAATTCGTAAGCTGATGACGAAACTAAGCATTTTTCTAAGAATTCTTGAGATGTTCATGCAGTGCTTCTTCCCACAGTACGTATTACCATACATCAACACACCATTCTTCATTTTAAATTCAGCTTATGATGTGTACCAAGTATGTTCATTATGCAATTTGTTATAAACTACGCATATTTCAGAGTGCAATTTTTTATGCATTGCACGGTGCCAATAATGTGACTTTATGTTTCTGCAGTTCCATCACATATTGGTGCCGCCTTCTTCCGATCCTCGACGGCATTGGGATCATTGCAGGTTCAATGTTACTGCATGCAACGCATATCAGCTAAATATTTTGCAAGGTTGAAAATGATTATTATATCTCTTTGAAGACATTCACAATTTCACATCGATTTTAGGCGGATAGCTTAATGGCTGGGGAAGGGGATAGAGTTGGCAAAAAGAGTTGAAACTTGTAAGAAAGAAATGTCAATTGAATTCAGGAAGTATTCATACTTTCAACAATTAGATGATAACAATCTTAAGTAACATATTTATTAATGTTAATAAACCTTTACCTTGTCAAAAAAAAGGCAACATACTTGTTATGCTACTCTTATCATGGTACATTTGTTAGTTTTATCTTTGTATTTACCGTTCTTAGAATTTGTAATTTCTGTCATTATCGATAGCAGTAACCATGGTTACCTGACTATTTTCAGGGTTCAGGAAAAATATGCTTGCAGCATTGAGAGTTTTCTATCAAGATTCAAGAAGAGATGGGATGTACATAAACTCTTGCTTCACTCATTGTCAAAGTGAGACACAAGATACCTGGTTTGCAGTTGACTCTCCTCGAATACACAATAAGGTTGGTGAAACAAATTTCTCGTCATTGCAAATACAAACTTAAAAATGGAATGACAAACATGAACATTTAAAGCTATAGTATGTGAATTGATCTTGTCTCTTTCAGTTCTTCGATAATTTTACGTGTTTATTACTATGCAAGAGTTTCATTAGATCATATTGTTCTTCAGAATCTTGGAATCTAGGTAGTACGGAAACTATTGTGTCATTTTACCTTCAATTCAAAAGATACGTACAACTCATTATGCAATCTGATACAACTGTCAGAAGACAAGTAAACATGGGATTTTTTTTTATTTATGTCTACTGATTTCGATACTTTTATTATCCAGACAATTGCGCAGACAGTTGGTGATTGGTACTATAGTAGAAACGTTAGCAAGGAGATTGATTGTGCATATCCCTGTGATACTACTTGCCACAACATGATCTAGTCGATGCAGAGATATGCACGCTGATTTTCAATGGGTAATTGGAACCAGAAACTCAGCTATACAAAACCATAGACAATACTGGTTACATAGTGCAGATTGATTCTTTTAGAAGTGGGACGTGGTGAAGCAATAGGTGTTCCTTTTATAAGATCTTATAAATATATATTGCAAATTAAAAGGTAGCATTTTTTTATAGAGGTTCACAGAGAAAATGTATACGTTATCATCTGCCAAAGGATATGGTATAGATCCATAAGTCCTCCAAGTTTCAATTTAATATGATATGCAGAATGTCGTGTAGCCGAATCTGAAAATTTTATGTTCAAATATCAGTCAGGGAAAATGTATTAATCATTGTTCTGTTAATCCCCTGAATTATTCTGTCCTCTCTTGTGGGCATTGATGCAGTTCTTGTCAAGACTTGTTTGTTTTGTGCTTTTTTTATTTGAATGTGGAATATCCGAATATCCACCGTAATATAAATCATATGCAGGTTCATAGTCCATGGGACTAGTAAAAAAGTCTTGCAGATGTTGTAGCATATGACATTTTCTTTCTCCATACTGGCTTCATGATGAAAAATTTCATGTTTAAGATAGAAGAGAACTGAGGAATGGCCTAAATAACCAACGCATTGCATACGCAAAGTCACCTTTGGAGAAACAAAGCTGAGACTTCAACATTTTTCCAAGTGAACTACCAATAATCATTGGGTGCTGGAGATATCAGCTATAGACATGTTTGGAGATTTCATCGATCAATAATAAAAAAAAAGAAGAAAGAGCTCGCATTATAAAGCACAGGCGACGCTAATATTTAAAATGATATGTTTGGGATTTTAATTCTTTGTTTGGTTGGGAAAAATTTATACTCGGATAATTAATTCCAAAATTAGTTATTTCACCATTTATATGGGATAACTTATTCCATCACATTGTGATATAAATAGTCTGATAAATAATTCGGAGACTAACTAAGACCTTCAACAAAACACAAGCTAAAATAATCCTGCATTTTACCCCAATACTATTATACCTCATACCAAACGACCCCTTAAATTACTAGACCAAAACTAATTGTTAAACTCATATGTTAGCTCCAGCCCTGGTATAAACATTCTATGTGACAAAAATATTTGATATGAGAGATGAATTTTCTACTAATATATAATGACCTGAATTTAGGTGATTTTCTCTTTGATGTATTTTGATCATTTTATCGTTCTCTGTGATTGCTACCTGTTGATTTTGGGTTATGGGATGGTTGACAAGATTCCCAAGGCCTTCAGAAGACTTTGGGTGAGTTTGAGGTTATTTTGAAATTTTAAAAGTCAATAGTTGACCTCGGTCAACATTTCTTGATCTGAGGGCAGAATGGCAAAATGGATTGCGCCAACAGATCCAAAATGTCGAACTAGGTTAATAGGGAGGTTGATTTGGTTTCGGAACTTTTATATCTTATTTTGACCCTTCCTTTGAAAAATAGTAAAAAGGGATTTCGGAGGTTAATTTTATGAAAACAACTTTTTTAAAAAAATTCAACATCACCATTGAGTTCGAAACGTCGAAATTAGCCTAGTAATATACATTGTTTATTTTTGTCGAGCCCCGAACAAATCCCAGGTCCATTCGGAGACTTGAAAAAAATAGCAAAAATCTGATTTATGGTTGTTGGTACAATCAATGCGCGGTCAACAGTTAACAATAGATTGTGGTCAACACGTCATTTTCTTTGCTGAAACAACCCAATTTCGTAATTTATTCCTTTTTAATTTTTATCATATTGAGAGTCTGGGAGGGAGATTTTAGGGGAGATTTCTTGTGTAAATTTGTGCAGGTAAGTTTCTAAATCAATTCTCAATCATTTTCTACCAACCTTATCATCTAAATTCTTCTAAATCAAAGATTTCAAAAGAGGATTTTTGTACTTTTTTTTTTTCGAAATTGAAAATTTGATTTCTTGATTTGAGCTTTGACTCTTACTCATTTTTTCTTGGGTTTTCACCCATAGAGTCTTTTTTACTTGAGAATTATGATTTTCAAATAAGATGTCGTTTTTACCCTTTTCAATTTTGATGAATTTTTTGGGGTTTTGCCGGTAAAGCTTGAAAAGGGATTTTTTTCGATTTGGACCTTGTTTTTAACCCATCTTCACGTGAGTTTTCTCCTGTAGACTCCTTTAACCTTGAAAAATGTGTTTTTAAAATAAAATTCTAGTTTTCTCCTTTCATTTTCTAACTCATTTTTCAAACCCGTTTGGATCGTGCCCAAATATGGGCAATATGAATATCTTTAGCTTTCTTTTAATGCATAGATGCTATATTTGAATATTGTTGTCACGTCCCCAAAACTATGGTCATGATGACACTTGTCGAGACGTAACTTAACAAGTAAGCCCATCATCCAAACTGATACGAAATGAGAAAAAGACAAAAATATCTCAAGGTAAGGCTTCTAGAACGAACCCGAACCATATAAATAATCATAACAATGCGGAAAGAACTTTTTCAAAATATAAATCATGCCCCAAACTAGGTGTCAATAGTGTAAGAACTACCAATATAATCCAAGAGTCAAATGCATCGAAAAAATAACCACAATTGAATAATATCTGTCTCCAAATACTAATAAAGACATAACTACTGTAGAAAGATAGAGGTGAACTTTGGACGCATGAATGTCCATCCGCTACCTTGAAAGCTCCAATAATCGCCCGAGTCAAGAAAGCTGAGGTGCACTCGAGCTAGGACCTGCACTGAAAGGGCGCAGTAGGTATGAGTACGGTCCACTTGTACTCAGTAGGTATCATAGGCCGACCAAGCAAAGTGGTAAATAAAGCATACACAATATACACTAAGGGAACGTCACTGGCAATCAGAAAATATCCCACAACGATAGCCCACATGCTTGTACTAGCAGTTCTAATATATCTCAATCCAACATCGTCAAATTGATGAGCTCGAATCTATTCCATCAAAGAAGATCTAGCCTCCACAAATGACATAACACGCCCAGGTGTCAAAATATCAAGTCTAATCATCTAGTGAGATAAAGACTGAACCTCTAAGGACAAGGGCCTCTCCTAGGTCAAAAGATGTGCCAAGCTACCCATGGTAGTCGATTTCTGGCTCAAGGCATCCGCAACTACATTAGCCTTTCCCGGATGGTAGAGAATAGTCAAGTCATAATCCTTAAGCAACTCAAGCCAACAACGCTGCCTCGTATTAAGATCTCACTGGATAAAGAAGTACTTCCACAACTTCAAGGCAAACAAAACTACACACAACTCTAAATTACGGGTAAGATAATTCCTCCCATGAGGATTCAACAGACTAGACGCATAAGCAATCACCTTTCCCTCCTGCATCAACACAACATCTAACCCAACACTTGAAGAATCACAAAAGACGGTAAAACCTATACCCTTCTTTGGCAAAGTCAAGATAGAAGCTGAAGTCAACAAATTCTTGAGCTTTTGAAAGCTAGCCTCATAAGCATCGGACCACTGAAAAGAAATCTTCTTCTGGGTTAACTTGGTTAATAAAGCTGCAATAGATGAAAAACCCTCAACAAAACGCTGATAATACCCAGCCAAACCAACAAAACTTTGAATGTCGGTGGGCGAAGTAAGTCTATCCCAATCACAAACTATTGCAACCTTGACTGGATCAACCATAATGCCTTCCTTAGTCACCACATGACCCAAGAAAGAAATAGACTCCAACCAAAACTCACACTTAGAGACTTAGTATACAACTTCTAATCCCTTAATCTCTGAAGCACAATCCACAAATGCTCCAAATAAACCAAGATATCATCTATAAATACAAAAATAATAGAGTCGACATACGGTCGAAACACCCAATTCATTAACTCTATGAACATGGCAGGGACGTTGGTCAATCCAAAGGACATGACCAAGAACTCATAATGGCCATATCGAGACCGAAAAGCTGTCTTCAAAATATCCAAAGCTCTAATCCTCAACCAATGATAATCTGACCTCAAATCAATCTTCGAAAACACCGCAACACCCCAAAGCTGATCAATAAATCATTAATACGAGGAAAATGATACTTATTCTTAACCATTACCTTATTCAACTATTAATAATCAATACATATCCACATAGACCCATCTTTTTTCTTTACAAATAAGACAGGCACACTCCAAGGAGAAATACTAGGTTGCATAAATCCTTTATCCAACAACTTCTGCAACTGATCCTTCAATTCCCTTAAATTTGCTAGGGCCATCTTATAAGGAGGAATATTAATGGGATTGGTACCCGACTCAACATCAACAGCGAAATCAATATCTCAATCCGAAGGCATACCAGGAAAGTCCGTAGGGAACACACTCAAAAGCTCATGAATAACCCGAACATAGTATAAAAAAGGAGGTGAAACAACACTGGTGTCACGAATATGATCCAAGTTAGATAAACATCACCTCTCAACCAATTTACGAGCTTGAACATAAGATATAATCCTCTTAGGACCCAAATAAATTGCACTCTTTCAAGATATCCTTGGCACACCCAGCGAAGCTAAGGTCACAGTGTTAGCAAAACAGACTAAAAATGTATGATAAGGAGCCAACCAATCCATACCCAAAATAACATCAAAATCGACTATATTTAATACAAGCAAATCTACCAAATCTCATCACGCCCGACAAAAGTCACAACACAAGATCGATACACCCGATCCACCACTAAAGAATCACCTATTGGGGTAGGTACACAAATAGGCATGGCAGGAGGCTCACTAACAGAATCAAAACACAAAGCAAAATACACAGACACATAGGAGAAAGTCGATTCGGGATCAAATAGTACAGATGCAGGTCTGAAACAAACGAGGAAGATACTTGTAATCACAACATCAGAAGTCTCTACCTCAAGTCTAGATGGTATAGCATAGCACTATCCACAACTACCAACTGGCTAAGTAGCCCCACGACCACCAACACGGGCTCTACCATCTCTACCTCTTACACCTTTGGTCGAACCCCTACCCCTTACAGATGAAATATGAGTAGCTCTAAACATACAGGGAGAAAATTCATTGGATATATGGCCAATCTCATCACACACATAACAACCTCTAAGACCAGTCTCAATAGGAGAATGTACAACTAGGCCCGATCGATCACCCTGAACTGCTGAACTAGAAGGTCTAACACCTGAACTTTGTAATATTGCCTGCACTAGCCTACACTATCCACGATAACCACTAAAATCTCTACCATGTAGGGACTGACTCTGAACTCACAAAAACGATGCACCTTCTTGGCGCCACCCTGAGATACTTGAAGAATACCCTCTGTTATCTTAGCATGATGCATAATACTGTAAAGAGTAGCTCCGAGCACAACCATCTGAGACGTAGACAACTAAAGGGGGACAACCAAACCCTTCACAAACTTTTAAATCTTCTCAAACTCGGTGGAAATGCTATTATAGAAATATCTGGATAGGGCATGGAAGCATGCCTTATACTAAAAAACTGTCATGAAGCCCTATTCCAAATGATCAAACTCGTCCCACATATGATCTCTCAAACTGAAAGGCACAAATCTCTTCAGAAAGGCATTAACAAACTGATCCCATGACAACTCAGGAGCATCAACAAGCCTACAACCAAAAAATGATATCCACTAATTTCTCACAATATCTCTTAACTGATAGGAGTATAAGCCACTCCATTCACGTAGAAAGAGTGAAACACAACTCAAAATACAAGGTATGAAAAAACTTGGCACGATAAAGAATAAAATGAAATTCTTTCTAAAGATATCCTATAGCCTCTAAAAGATAGATACAAACGTCTATATACCGATCTGCGAGACTCTATTAGACATCCCATTCTTACATCGTAGAAACTAATGAAACCTAGCTGCTCTGATACCAATTTGTTATGACCCAAAATCTAGGGTCATGATGGCACTTGTTGCGGTGTACCTTGACAAGTAAGCCTATCATCCAAACTGATATGAAATGAGAAAAGGACTAAAATATCCCAAGTTAAGGCTTCTAGAACAAAGTCGAACCATATAAATAATTATAATAATGTGAAAATAACTTATACAAAATATCAACCATGCCCAAAACCAGGTGTCAATAGTGTAAGAACCACTAATACAATTCAAGAGTCAAATGCATCAGAAAAATAACCACAAATGAATAATATTTGTCTCCGAATACTAATAAAGACATAACTACTGTAGAAATATAGAGGTGAACTTCAAACGCATGAATGTCCAATCGCTACCTTGGAAGCTCCAACAATAGCCTGAGTCAAGCAAGATGAGGCGCACTCGATTTAGGACTTGCACTGAAAGGGTACAATAGGCATGAGTACGGTCCACTTGTACTCAGTAGGTATAATAGGCCAACCAAGCATAATGGTAAATAAAGCATTCAAAATATATACTAAGGGCACGTCACCTGCAATCAGAAAATATCCCACAACAGTAGCCCATATCGCTTGCACTAACAATTCTAATATATCTCACATCTATTATAACATTATACCAAGATAGAATAAAAGTACGCATTATATCACATATAAAAAGAACAAGGGGAACATGCATATACAAGATAATCAAATACAAGTAAAAGAAGATACGATAAATACATAGATAACAAGTCAATATGCCAATACAACACAACATAACACAATAAAGTAAGTGCAATATATATGATGATGTTGATGATGTTGATGATGATGATACACGAGGTCATCGCACAACCTCCGGGATCGTCGCACAATCTCCGTATACACCTACGGAGGAAAGCCTCCCAACGCAGGACCCATGGGGGGTTCGTCAACCCGTAAACAATCCACATATCTCATATCTCCTTTTTAGCACATCCTTTGGAAAAGGGTTTATAAGGTGTTACAAGATCTTTTAAAAAGGTGTTGCTGGTATTTCTCAGATGTTGCCACGGTGGTACCAACGTTTCATGAATAACTATGCTATGAAGATGTAATGCTCGCAACCAATCACAAAGAGTATTTTCACAAACAACCACATGATATATTTATAGAACTAACCACAATGATACATTTTCACAACCACATGCATCAATATTCGCTCATTATTTTTGTATCATCCATGAATTTTCACATGTCTCATTTGCCAATAAAGTATGAATATAATCACAATATACCAATGGTACCACATTAGCATTTTAACAACACAATACAATTACTCATATGTTTTCAAGGCTATCAATATCACATAGGACCCCACACGGTCACACAATCACATAATATCTCAATTTCGACAATTACATCACATATAAGCCCCTACACGGGCACAACACATAGATAGTCATTTTTCATGATTAGTTCCCACCCTTAACATGCATTTTGTACCATCATATACTACCCAGCCCAATCTGAAAGAGTTAAGCCATAACCTACCTCAAAAGTCAAAACCGACCCGCTACACTTGAACCCGTGATCTTACTTTTCACGAACAATCCCGAACTCCACTAAAAATATCAAATATAAAATCTATGCATCAAAATAAAATCAACGGCACACATATTGACTACTTTTGGTTCTAGATCAAAACGGACCCCTAAAACGAGTTTAAAAAAAAAAGAGCACAATTGGAACTTTACTTCAAAAATATGTTCCCCATATTTTTAGGAACCTACAGATGAAAACTTAAGTTAAATTGAGTCAAAAATGGGGTTCAAATCAAAGAAAAATCATTTTTGAGCTTTACCAGGTAAAATCTTTGAAATCCGGGTTAAAATCAAGAATCCGTGTTGTTTTGAAGGTTAAATTGATGAAAAATTAGTAATTATAAGATAAAAATATTATTCAAGTGAAAAGGAGTGAAGTTTGGATTTAAAATTATGCCCTATGATTTTTGAAATTTTGAGAAATTAATTAAGAAATGAGTAAATTCTTATCTGTAATCCGTAATAAAATCAAGAAAAGGGTGTTAATCTAGCTTTTCAAGCTCCCACAAACTTTATTTTTAAGCTCCCACACTATTTTAGGTTTAACTCTCAAGCTGCAAGATGAAAAATGATCAAAATGGACCAAAAATAGGGAAAATCTGCCATATATAGCAGAAAATCTGCTATAGTTGCAGATTTTTATTTTTAAAAGTTAATTTGAAGTTTGACGGAGTGTTCAGAATTTGTTCGGCGTCTGATATACTATGTAACCATACTAAATTCAACGTTCCAGACGCTATGGCGATATCAAATTTTCAAAAAAAAACATCATATCACAAAGTTGACCCCCGAAACCCGAAATTATAATTTTCAAACCAAGGGTCGAAATGAGATTTGAAAGCCGTAAAATCATACTAAATATGATAACACTCTAAAATCAATATTTTAGATCTGCTGGCGAAGTCGGATTTTCCATCTGAGGTCGTTTGGACCAAATGTGGGTCCCACACCCATATTTCTAATTTTTCAACTTTTCAATCAATAGGTTGAAATGAGATCGGGTGCATCAAAACCCGAACCAAAGATCTACCTAGCCTAAAATCAATATTCCAGAGCTGCTAGCGCAGTTCGTTTGGCCATCCATTGCACGGATCAAAAGATATCCACATAAGTTCAAAATAAGACTCTC
>NC_061113.1:215686407-215712915 GCF_002878395.1 Capsicum annuum
TCCACATATACGTCTATGTGCTACATTATCTCATAATGTAGGTTCAGGTGCTCAGTCTCAGCAGCGTGAGTGACTTTCGGGCGTCCCATCTACATCCCTGCAATTGGTGAGTCCTCATAGTTCGGGGACTTAGTTATTTAGATTTCTAGTTTCTTAATAAATATTTTAATATTTATTTCAGACACTTTGAGTCAACCGGGGCCTGTCCTAGTGACTCTCTAGATTTAGTCGGTAGAGGCTTGTCGAACTACTAGATTCAGTTATAAACTTTTGATTCTGTATTTAGATCTTTCAGTATTGTTTTATCAAGATTCATGAGATTAGTATGCTTCAGATAAGATTTCTTCATTATTATGTTTTCATGTTCATTTTCCCCCTATTTTAAGATTCAGATTTAGTAGAAAGTAGCTAGGTTAGCTCAAGACTACTTGTAGTTTAGAGCACCGTGTGGCGTCGTAGGAATCAGATTTTAGGGAATTACAAACTTCGTATCAAAACCTATGGTTTAGATAAGTCCTAGGGAGTCAAATAAGCCGCGTTACGTAGAGTCTTAATCATCGATTTGAAGCGCTCCACATCTATGAGCAAGAGGCTATAGAGCGTGTTAGGAAATTATCTCTTCTTTTATAATCTATCATCCATTCAGTGTCTCTATCTGCTTCTAACTTATGTTTTTATGTGACAGAAAATGCCTTCTCATCGAGCTAATGCATGCAGAAACGATAACCAGCCACCTCAGCCCGCAGACCCTTTGAATAAAAATGTGTCACATACAGAGTTTTGGGCTGCCGTTCAAGAAATAGCCCAAGCTGTGATAGCTAATGTTCAGGGCAAATGTCAGGCTGCATTCCCACCTTAGCAAGACAGGGACTTAGCTGTAGTTTGAATTTAAGATTTTATGAGAATGAACCCGCCAGAATTCTTTAGGTCGAAGGCAGGTGAGGACCCATAGTTTTATCTTTATTAGGTAAAGAAGATCACCCAAATTATGCATATTTCTGAAAAGGAAAGTGTAGAATTAGCATCCTATAGGCTGAAAGATATTGCATATGATTGGGTGGTGATGTGGAAGAAAATTCGAGGGGAGAATGCAGCTCCCGTGACTTGGTAGATTTTTTAGGATGCATTCTTAGACAAGTTCTTCCCACGTGATATGAGGAAAGCTAAGATAGAAGAGTTTATGAACCTGAGTTAGGGATCAATGACAATGAAAGAGTATTGGCTCAAGTTCAACCAGTTCTCTAAGTATGCCCCTGATCAGATGGCTGATCCTAGGTTAAGCATGAGTAATTTTGTAACCGATGTGTCTCAGTTGGCAGTTAAGGAGTGTATGACTGGTATGATTATTGGAGATATGGATCTTGATAGATTCATGATGCATGCTCAGCAGATTGAGGCAGAGAAGTTGAAGAAAAGAGAGTAAATAAGAGAGCTAGAACAGGGTAGTTTGATTATAGTCAGAATAGGTCTGGAGGAGGAATTAGTTTGCAGTTTTAGAATTGTTCATCTATGCCTGCACCTTCTTTATCCAGTGCTCTTGCACCCAAAAATAGGAAGGAACAATAGGGTAAGTCTTCTATGTCAAAATCTCAGAATAGTGTAAGTGGAAGGCCCAATCATCCCCTATGTGCTAAGTATGGTAAGAATCATGTGGGTGAATGTTTGTGGGGTCAGAAAGGTTGCTATGGTTGTGGCCAGGTGGAGCACGAAATCAAAGAGTGCCCGTGTGCTAGACAGGGAAATAGGGATGCTCCTTGTCTAATAGTCACCAGACTCAAGCTAATAGTGCATCAGCTCCTTTAGGTCGCCCAAACCTCCTCATGGCGCATCATCCAATATTAGTGGCGGTCAGCTCCAGAATCGATTTTATGCTTTACCATCTCGGCAGGAGCAGGAAGATTCACCAGACATTGTTACTGGTATGCTTCGTGTCTTTCATCTTGATGTTTATGTGTTGTTAGACCCTAGGTCGAGTTTCTCTTATGTGACCCCATTAGTTGCAGTAAATTTTCAGATAAATTTTGAAAAGATCCCTGATCCTTTCTTGGTTTCTACTCCAGTAGGTGAGCCAGTTATTGCTAAACAGATTTATAAAAGGTCTCCTATCACTATCCTTTATAAAATCATGTTGGCGGACTTGATAGAGTTAGATATGGTTGATTTTGATCTTATTCTTGGTATGGATTGGCTTCATTCTTGTTATGCATCCATAGATTGTCGCCCCCGAGTGGTGAAGTTTCAATTCCCATATGAGCCAGCCTTTAAGTGGTCAGGAAATTCCGTGTCTCCTAAGAGTCATTTCATATCTTATCTTAAAGACAGAAATTTGATTTCCAAAGGTTGCCTTTATTATCTAGTTTGAGCTAAGGACACTAAGTTTGAGACTCCAACAATTCAATCCGTCTGAGTGGTCAATGAGTTTCCTAAAGTTTTTCCAGAAGATCTCTTAAGGGTACCTCCCGACAGAAAGATAGAGTTCGGGATTGACCTTCTTCTCAATACTTAGCCTATTTCTATCCTTCCATATCGTATGTCTCCTGCAGATCTTAAGGAGGTGAAAGAGCAACTCAAAGATCTTTTAGATAAAAGGATTCATAAGACCTAGCTTTTCTCTATGGGGCGCTCCCATCCTATTCGTGTAAAATAAAGATGGTTCCTTGCGTATGTGTATTGACTATCGTTAGCTAAATAAAGTCACAGTCAAGAACAAATATCCTCTTCCTAGACTTGACGACTTATTTGATCAACTCTAAGGTGCAAGTTATTTCTCAAAGATAAACCTTAGATCCGGCTATCATCAGCTTAAAGTAAGGGAATGTGATATTCCAAAGACAACTTTCAGAACTCATTATGGTCATTTTGAGTTTCTAGTCATGTTTTTCGGGCTAACAAATGCTCTAGCAGCTTTCATGGACCTTATGAATAGAGTGTTCAAACAGTATCTGGACATATTTGTTATAGTATTTATAGATAATATCCTTGTGTACTCTCGTAGTGAGGATGACCATGTAGATCATCTTAGAATTGTCTTGCAAACTCTTAGAGATCATAAATTATTCGCCAAATTCAACAAGTACAAATTTTGGCTAAGATAAGTAGCCCTTCTCGGTCATGTTGTTTTCGCTGATGGCATTAGAGTCGATCCCCAAAAGACAGAAGCCAAAAAAAATTGGCCTAGACCTATCTCTCCGTCAGACATTAAGAGTTTCTTGGGTCTAGATAGTTATTACAGAGGTTTAGTTAAGGGTTTTTCATCTATATCATCTCCTATATCTAGATTGACCCAAAAAAAGTTAAGTTCCCATGGTCAGATTCCTGCGAGAAAAGTTTTCAGGATTTGAAGACTCGACTAACTTCAGCCCCAGTGTTAGCATTACTAGATGGTACGGATGGTTTTATTTTTTATTATAATGCCTCTAGAGTTATATTGGGTTGTGTGATGATGTAGTGAGGTAAGGTCATAGCCTATACCTCTATGCAACTTAAGCCTCATATGAAGAATTACCCAACCCATGATCTTGAATTAGCTATCGTCGTGTTTTCTTTGAAAATATGGAGACATTATCTATATGGTATGCTTGTTGATGTGTTCACGGACTACAAAAGTTTTTAGTATGTGTTTACCCAGAAAGAGTTGAATCTCCGTCAGAGAGGGTGGTTAGAATTGCTAAAAGATTATGACATGAGTGTGTTGTATTATCTGGGCAAGGCCAATGTAGTGGTAGAAGCCCTTAGTAGATTGTCTATGGGCAGTGTTGCTCATGTGGATAATAATAAGAAAGAGCTAGTTCAGGAAGTGCATCGCTTGGATAGATTGGGTGTCAGATTGGTTGATTCAACAGAGGGAAACATTTAGGTGGAGAGTAGTGCAGAATCTTCCTAATTTTATATGGTGAAAGATAAAAAAGATCAGGATCCCATCTTAGTTAAGTAAAAGGAGTCAGTCAGCGATCAGAAAGTAAAGGTTTTCTTCCAAGGGGGAGATGGTGTGCTGAGGTACCAAAGTAGACTGTGTGTACTATATGTAGATGATTTGAGGTAGAGGATTATGGTTGAAGCGCATGGTATGCGTTACTCCATTCACCCTGGTGCTACCAAGATGTACCGCGACTTGCGAGAAATCTATTGGTGGAGTGGTATGAAGAAAGATGTAACGAAGTTCATAGCTAAATGTGCAACTTGTCAACAGGTTAAAGTAGAGCACTAAAGGCCTAGTGGTATTTTGCAAGAGTTCAGTATTCCTACATAGAAGTGGGAAGAGGTGAACATGGATTTTGTAATAGGGTTACCTCGTTCACGACGTCAGCATGATTCTATTTGGGTCATAGTAGATAGATTGACTAAGTCAGCCCATTTTCTACCAGTTCATACATCCTATTCAGCTTAAGACTATGCTAAGCTGTATATTGGAGAGTTAGTTAGATTATATAGAGTTCCTTTATCCATCATCTCGGATAGAGGTACTTAGTTTACCGCACAGTTTTGGAGAGCTTTTCAGAAGGGTCTTGGTACCCAAGTCCATCTTAGTTCCGCTTTTCATCCACAGACAGATGGTCAGGCCGAGAGGACCATCCAGACTTTAGAGGATATGTTAATGGCTTGTGTGCTCGATTTCAAAGGTTGTTGAGATGAGCATTTGCTATTGATTGAGTTTTCCTATAACAACAGTTACCATACTAGTATTAAGATGGCTCCATTTGAGGCTCTTTATAGGTAAAGATATAAATTTCCAACTAGCTGGTTCGAAGTGGGTGAAGCCTCTTTGATTGGGCCAGATATGGTGTTAGAAACAATGAAGAAAGTACAGTTGATTTGAGAAAGGTTGAAAATAGCTCAGAGTCATCAGAAATTATATGCGAACGTAAGGAGAAAAGATCTTGAGTTTGAAGCTGGTGATTTAGTCTATTTGAAAGTTTCACCCATGAATGGGGTAAAGAGATTTGCAAGAAAAGGAAACTTAGTCCCCGTTATGTAGGTCCCTTCCGGATTTTGAGCTGTGTCGGGAAGGTGGCATATGACTTGAGTTGCCTATAGATTTATCGTCCGTACATCCTGTATTATATGTGTCTTTATTAAAGAAATGTATTAGTGATCCATTGGTTGTGGTACCCTTAGAAAGCGCAGACATTCATGATAGCCTTTCTTATGAAGAGATTTCAGTTGAGATCCTTGATCGTCAGATTCGTAGACTAAGGAACAAAGAAGTTCCCTTGGTCAAAGTCCTTTGGCGAAATCAATCTCGTTGAGGGAGCCACTTGGGAACCAGAAGCGGATATGCAAACCAAGTACCCTCATCTTTCTCTGCAGATTCAGATTCAGTTGAAGGTAACAAGTTTCCTCAAATCATCTCTTTTCATTCCAAGTTTCATCTTTACATAGCCATTCATTCGATAATACTTGCATTTGCAATCAGTTTAGTCATGCTTTCAGTTATGCATGCCAGTTATAGTTTTAGTTTTTAGCATCTCAGTTCCGCCAGACTCATTCGACGACGAATGTTTCCAAGGGGGAGATATTGTAAGACCCCACAAAAATTATCATCATCTAAGTCCTTTAAAGCATGTTAAAAGAAGTCTCAGACTTAGAAATTCTTTAGCTAAGTGTTAGGACTTAGTCTTTTCTAAAGCCCTCAAACTTTGAGGAATTTATTTACGACCTTCCCGACCTCCGAAAGTTAATTTTTAAGTTGATTCACGATAGGGGAAGTCAATAGTACATCTCGGATAAATTTCTGAATTTTTGGACAAGCGTAAGGGCGTGTTTGGAACTCTAAAACAGCAGCTCAGGGCGATTAGCCGGCGTCGCCCTGCCTAGTCCGGTGCTGAGAGGAGCCCGTGATGGAGACCGCGGTGCCTCGCCTAGAGCCCGTGGTACCCTAGCCAGTCCGGTTCGGGTAATTTTTGCAGTTTTATTCCATATTTTTAAGGGTAAATGAGTCATTTTCCCCTACCCCAATCCGTCCAAACATAAGATTTAAGCCTATTCTAAGAACATTAGGCTTATTTTCATTATTTTTCTGTCAAGCAATACCCTAAGAACTCCAAAGCTCCTTCTCCGAGATGTCTAGATCCTCCATTATTACTCCAAGAAAGTTTTAGATTGAGGGTTCTCAAGTAAACATAATCAGGAATACATCTTCAAGAACGCGAATAGGATCTTCAACACCAAGCTTCTTCACGTAGTTCTTCATCCAAGGTATGTGGGGTTATGAACAAGGACAATCCTTTTATCCTTGTGCCCAAAATTTATTTTAAATTTCAATTTTACTGAATTTTTATATGATTTCCCATGAAATTCAAGTTAGGGTAATACCCATTATTGTTATTTACAAGAATATGAGATTTCAAGTGATTGAATGTTGAATTGCATGACTATTTTATATAATTATGTGTATAATGTGATTTTCTAGATTTTTCCTAATTGAGTTTAAGTATGATATTGAGATTCTTGATTTTATTATTTTGATATTGTTGAAGTATTTTCAAGAAGCATATTGAGCATGATGTTTTGCTATGATTTTACATGAGTTTAATGCATGGGTAATTAAGCCCTAATTGGAGATTGATATTTCAAGATTGTTTGTTCCATGAGCACCTATGATAAGATTATTCTCAGAATTTTGATAAAGATTTGACCTTTTGGTCCTAAGCTAAGATAAAGAATCCATTTTGTTAATATGACTTGAGATTTAAAGAAAAGAAAAGCATAATTGGTTTTCTTGTAAACCCTTGTGCTATATTTTTTAAGTGGATTTTCCTCAGATTTATTGTTCATGATTTATGATCTTCAGATTTCAGATTATTCAAGCCTATGTGAGTCATTTACATTTAGCATGCATGATTTTATAAATTATGATGATAATGATTACTTATTGCATTCACTCTCATATACTCAGTACATCATCAAAGTACTGATCCACATATACGTCTATGTGCTACATTGTCTCATAATGTAGGTTCAGGTGCTAAGTCTCAGCAGTGTGAGTGACTTTCGGACATCTCATCTACATCCCTGTAGTTGGTGAGTCATCATAGTTCGGGGACTTAGTTATTTAGATTTCTAGTTTCTTAATAAATATTTCAGTATTCATTTCAGACACTTTGAGTCAACCGGGGCCTGTCCTAGTGACTCTCTAGAATCAGTCAGTAGAGGCTTGTCAGACTACTAGATTCAGTTTTAGACTTTTGATTCCGTATTTAGATTTTTTAGCACTTTTTTATCAAGATTCATGAGATTAGTATGCTTCAGAAAAAAATTTCGCATTTATTATGTTTTCATGTTCATTTTCCCCCTATTTTGAGATTCAGATTTAGTAGAAAGTAGCTAGGGTTAGCTTAGGACTACTTGTAGTTTGGAGCACCGTGTGGCATCTCGGGAATCATACGTTGGGTTATTACAGAATAAAATGACAATTTATATAAAGTAATAAGCAAATAAATAAGTTATTCAAAACAAATAACAATTTATTCCACACAAACAAGATAAATCAAAACAAATTGATAAAAATAAATAATAATGTAGAAAAATAAAAATATTTACCTAAATCTGTAATGTTTAGAACCTCTGTTCCCCAGCAGAGTCGCCAAACTGTGATACCCGATTTTTTACCAAAGGTTAAAAGAGCACAACATTATGGACTCAAAAAGAATTATTTTTGCAGAGAGTCCAATGGTTTACCCAATTGCATTTTAAAAAATTATATTTTGTGTACTTTAACAATCATAAAGCCTAAAAGTGCTAATTTTAAGCATGGATAGCCAATATTGGGTGTCAACAATGTTGATGCAGGAAGGTAAGGTGATTGTTTATGTGTCTCATCGTTGAAACCTCGTGAGGAAAATTACCTTACCCATTATTTAGAGTTGGCAGCCATAGTGTTTATGTTAAAGTTATGGCATTATCACTTGTATGGAGTTCTTTATGAGATTTTCTCGAACCATCATAGCCTTCACTACTTCTTCAGATAACTAGATCTTAAATGAGGCAACAACGTTGACTTGAGTTGCTTAAGGATTATGACCTCACTTTTTAGTATTATCTGGGCAAGGCTTATTTGGTTGTTGATTCATTGACTCAAAAGTTGACTAGTATGGGGATTTTATCTCATCTCTTGACCCAAGCATTGTCTTTAGCTTGGAGGTTCAGTCTTTAACTAACTAGATAGTTAGGCTTGATATTTCAACACCTGAGCGTGTTCCGGCCTTTGTTGATGCCAGATCTTTCTTGATGGAATAGATTCAAGCTCACTAGTTCGATGATGATAGTTGTTGACACCCAATTTTGACTCACACTTTTTCCTTTGATTGTTTTACTGATGCTCCTCGGCCCTAAATAATTGTCAAAAATTAAATTAAAAATAAGATTCATATTTTTGTTTTTATTTCTACAAGTTTTAATAAAAAGAGAATTTATTTTCATTTATAAAATTATCTTAATTGAATATAATTAAATATTTTTGACATCAAAATTGCAAAATATATATCTTTTGATAGTCGCATCCACATTCTTTCTAACTGTATTTTCGGGTTAGTATTGTGACCTTATATGTATATTTTTTTTTACTACATAAAATATATCTTTTACAAGATGTACATATATTTTTATTTTTATGTATTTTATTATATTTTTATTTTCACACATACACACATATATATACATGCATACATATATATATATATATATACGTATTTTGTTAACAGAAAAGCCGCAAAATATTAAGTCCGATGTTTGTACAAATTATGTTTGTAATTTATATACGTTAAACTAAAATAATTTTAAATACTTTTTATTATATCAGGAAGCATCGATGAATTTAATTTAATAAAAAAAAGTATTTAGGCTAACAATAGTCTAATTTCATTTTTATTTCACTCGAGCCCAACTCTCATTTTATAAATTTCAATCAAGAGCCTAAAAATTATCCCAAAACTCAGTACAATTTCTATGTACGCATCGTCACTCCACCTTAACAGATACGATTTAATCTGGTTGGTTGATTTATTTTGAATCCGAAAGATCCCAAAATTTTTATTTATTTTTATATATGTAGATATCTGATTTATTTTTTATTTATTTAACTGTTTCTTATTTATGCATTTATTTTTCTCTTTTTCCCTTCTCTTTAAATTAAATTTGAACCGTCCGACCGGATCGGAAAAAAAAAGTCATTTTAAAACCAACCTTTCTCATATTTATATGCATATGCATACATTTTTATTTTTCTTATTTTGTTGTTATTATTTTTAAGGGTAATCACTTCAAAATCGTCCAATCAAAAGATTGGACGAATCAAAACCAATCGTAAAACGCCCGACTAGGACAAATTAATCTAGTCCGCTAATTTTTCTTTCGAATTCGAGGGTCCCAAATTTTCACGCGTTTATATTTATATATATATATATATGTATATATTAATACTCCAATTTACCTTTTTATATATTTTTAAAATTCAAACTGTTCCGATCGAAATCGAACGGATCAGAAATTAATCGATTTTAAATATATTTCTCCATATAATTATCTATATATATACACATATATAAATATTTGTATTGTTATCATTTTGAGGTGATATTTTAGTACCGTCCAATTAAAGATTAAACGGACCAAAATTGGTCAAGATTTTAAAGAACAGTGCATTAAATGTACACCTACTGCGTCTGCAAAAATAAGAGGCACGTGTATCGTACCTTTCCCAAATTTCAAAACAGGCACATCAGTGTGTGGTCATAATCAATGTACCAAACCAGTCAAAAAATGGGACGCCTTCTCTCTCCGTTGTCTGTCTTCTTCCTACATAACCCAAAACAAGGAAAAAATAACCTAGGTGCTCGATTCAGCCATAGCTTCCCCTCTGAGCAAGATCTGCCCTCCCCCTTACCATTGATGAGCCACTATCTTTCATTACCCAAATCTCACAAAAATAAAATAAAGTTTCATCTCACTTCTTCCTTCTCATTTCCACCCCCTGAATCGGAGTAGCATAGCTGGCCGCCTGCCACATCTGCAAGCATCTCCCCTATTTTCATTATGGCCAGTCTGTGAATCCGCAAAATTCAGAGAAAGTAGTCCCAAAATGATGTAATATTTTATTTACTGACTTCGAATCTGCCATTAATGGCGTCAGAAGCTGAAGATTTGTTCAATAATTCAAAATTCAAAGTGTTTTTCTTAAATTGTTGTACGAATCCGGACTTTGGAGTCTGAATTTCAGGCTATAAATAGCCGAATCACAATTCCTATAGAGGGAGGAATAAAAAAAATTAGAGCAGAAGGAAAAAGAAGGAAAAAAGATCTGAGAAAAGAAAGGTTGGAGAGTTCAAAAAATAAGAGAGAGTTCAAAAAAAAAAAGAGGCGGAAAATCGGAGAAAGGGAAAACTTAGAAAAAAAGAAGTAAAGAAAAGTTGGAGATCTAAGAGAAAGGAAGTAGAAAAAAAAGGGGGGGTGGGGACAGGAAGAAATTCGTGAGAAAATTCGGAGAGAAAAGCTTAGCTTTCAGAGGTTTTTGAGATATAGGAATTTAAAGTTGGAGCGAAATTTGGAAGAAAATAGTGACGAAAACAGGTTTTGAAAAATAGGGGGTCTCAAATTTTCTTAATCTTTCCATGTCGCTTAAAACTTTAAGTTCGCGTTGAGTATCAAAGTCGCCGGATTATGCAATGGAAAGACCCTTGTTTGCTGCACCCCAAAAGGTGCGAATCATTCCTTTACTTTCATTCTTTATCTTTTCAATTATTATTTTGTTAATTTCGATCGGTTTGTGTGTATGATATCATTCCTTCTTGGGTGTTTCTTGTGAACATTTATTATCTAACTAACAAAGACGACTTTAATTCTAAAGGTGGGTCTATTTGCAAATGTACGGCTTTCTTGTTCACGGTTTCATCTTTACACACTGGATTTGAGTTTAAAATGTTGGTTTGTTTGAAGTTTTACAATCCATGAAATTGTCCCCTTTCCGGCTTCATTTATTTTGTCTTATTTTGGAAAGTTTGTAAACTTAGTTTGATTCTTAGTTTCATTAAACTCATATTATTGCTTGAGTTTCGAAGACTAATACGGCTTTGACACTGAACATTTTGTTAATATGGAAATATATAAGTCAAAAATTTGGTAACGGGACCTTAGATTAGACCACGATGTAACGAAATCAAGTCCTGAAAGGTGATGTTTTTTCATGGCTATCAACGTTTATATAAATGATGTACTTTTATGACTTTAAAGCGTGTTTCTTCGCATCTGTACAAAGGGGGGTCCTCCTTTGTACAAATTATGTTTGCAATTTATATGCGTCAAACTTAAATAATTTTAAATAATTTTTAGGCTATCAGAAAGTATCGATGAATTTAATTTAATAAAAAAGAGTATTCGGGCTAGAAATAGTCTAATTTCATTTTTATTTCACTCGATCCCAACTCTCATTTTATAAATTTCAATCAAGAGCCTGAAAATTAGCCCAAAGCTCAGTACTATTTCTATGTCCGCATCGTCACTCCGCCTTAACAGATACGATTTAATCTGGTCCATTGATCTATTTTGAATCCGAGAGATCCCGAAATTTTTAGTTATTTGTATATATGTAGATATATGATTTATTTTTTATTTATTTAACTGTCTCTTATTTATGCATTTATTTTTCTCCTTTTTCCCTCTCTTTAAATTAAATTCGAACCGTCCGACTGGATCGAAAAAAATCATTTTAAAACCAATCTCTCTCATATTTATCCGTAAATGCATACATTTTTATTTTTCCTATTTTGTTGTTGTTATTATTTTTAAGGGTAATCTCTTCAAAATCGTCCGATCAAAAGATCGGACAAATCAAAACCAGTCCAAAACACCCGACTAGCACAAATTAATGTAGTCCGCTAACTTTTTTTTCTAATTCGAGGGTCTCAAATTTTCAAACTTTTATATTTCTATATATATATATATACATATATATTAATCCTCTAATTTACTTTTTTATATATTTTTTAAATTCGAACTGTTCCGATCAAAATTGAATGGATAAGAAATTAATCGGTTTTAAATATATTTCTCCATATATTTATCTATATATATACACATATATAAATATTTGTATTGTTATTATTTTGAGGTGATATTTTAGGACCGTCCGATTAAAAATTGGACGGACTAAAATTGGTCAAGATTTTAAAGAACAGTGCATTAAATGTACACCTACCTCATCTGCCAAAACCAGAGGCACGCGTATCGTACCTTTTCCAGCTTTCAAAACATTTGCATCAGTGTGTGGTTATAATCAATGTACCAAATCAGTCAAAAAATGGGACCCCTTCTCTCTCTGTTGTCTATCTTCTTCCTCCATATCCCAAAATAAGGAACAAACTTAGGTGCTTGATTCAGCCATAGCTGCCCTTCTGAGCAAGTCCCCCTTACCATTGATGGGTCGCTATCTTTCATTACACAAATCTCACAAAAATCAAAGTTTCATCTCACTTCTTCCTTCTTCTTGCCACCACCCCCGAATTGCAGTAGCATAGCTGGCCGCCTGCCACATCTGCGAGCGTCTCCCCTATTTTCATCATGGCTAGTCCGTGAATCCACAAAATTCAGAGAAATCGGTCCCAAAATGATGTAATAGTTTATTTACTGACTTTGAATCCACCAATAATGGCTTCAGAAGCTGAAGATTTGTTTAGTAATTCAAAATTCAAATCATTTTTCTTAAGTTGTTGTTCGAATCCGGACTTTGGAGTTCGAATTTCAGGCTATAAATAGCCGAATCACAATTCCTATAGAGGGAGGAATAAAAAAAAAAGGTTAGCTTTCAGAGGTTTCTGAGATATAGGAATTTAAAGTTGGAGCGGAATTTGGAAGAAAATAGTGACGAAAATAGGTTTAAAAATATTGGGGGTCTCAAATTTTCTTAATCTTTCCGTGTCGCTTAAAACTTCAAGTTCGGGTTGAGTTTCAAAGTCGCCAGAATACTCGACGAAAAGACCCTTGTTTGCAGCACCCCAAAAGGTGGAATCGTTCCTTTACTTTCGTTCTTTATATTTTCTATTATTATTTTGTTAATTTCGATCGGTTTATGTGTGTATGATATCATACCGTCTTAGGTGTTTGTTGTGAACATTTATTATCTAAATGGCAAAGACGACTTTAATTCTAAAGGTGGGTCTGTTTGCAAATGTACGGCTTTCTTGTTCACGATGTCATCTTTACACACTGAATTTGAGTTTAAAATATTTTTTTTTTTGAAGTTTTACATTCCATGAAATTGTCCCCTTTCTGGCTTCATTTATTTCGTCCTATTTTGGGAAGTTTGTAAACTTAGTTTGATTCTTAGTTTCATTAAACTCATATTATTGCTTGAGTTTCGAAGACTAATACGGCTTTGACACTGGATATTTTGTTTATATGGAAATATATAAGTTAAAAGTTTGGTAACGGGGCCTTAGATTGGACCATGATGTTACAAAATCAAGTCCTGAAAGGTGATGTTTTTTCATGGATGTCCACGTTTATATAAATGATGTACTTGTCCGACTTTAAAGCGTGTTTCTTCGTATCTGTACAAAGGGGTGTCCTCCTTTGTATTGCATTACGCGTCTTCTTGATGGATATTCCTACATAACGCCACATACGAGTTTAGTCTTAGTTTAAGTAATCGGTAAAGTTAGTGGTATAGTCATATCTTGCCTCAATGGGTCATAATAGTGGTTCGTCCCCTTAATAGGTCGATTCTCCTTCTCTTTAGTTTGTAAGTGCAAATGCTAACTAGCTTTGGAAACAGTTTAACTGATCGTAATCTGTCATTCTAAAGTATTAATGAAAGAGTTTTATTGGGAGTTTGGTTAACCTAATATCAAAATGAGAATTAATAGATTTGGACTTTTCGATTCTCGTTTTGCTTTCTAGGAACACTTGAGTGCATAGCAAATACATTGCATTGTGTGAATGGGTGTTACAAAATTTTGATCGAGAATAATGGTCTAGCCAGTCCTTTTTTTTTCTTTCATTATCATTATGTGGTCTATTTAGGTATAAGGCGAATATTTAATGGTATGCTTAAACTATATTGGTTAAGAAAAGTGAATGCCAAAAGCGATGTGAACTGGTTTTCGGCATGTACATGTTATCCCTCGTTTAGAGCTTTGTGTTGAGTAGCATAACTCTTTTAAATTGCTGAAACATTGGTGAGATTATTCATTTTCCCATTATGCTATCATAGTCGTTGGAAAGTTTGTGATAAGATTCATGAATATGGCTGTCTTGCCTTTCCAGTTATGGCTCTTGTGTGAATTATGCTTGTTCAACCCTTTTAAGTAGTCTTGCTATATCATGCTCTTGGATAAATTCATGGTGATACAAATGGTCATTTGGAAGATATTTATGTTTTCTTAGTTAAATAGTTATCTTTGGCTAAGCTGGAATTTGTGTTCAACTTATTAGGGTACAAGTTTGGTACGTAGTAAACATGCTAAATTCCTAACTTTGCTATTCCAGAATCATTAGGCGAGATTGCACCTTTGTGTTGGTTAAGACTTTTCCAAGAAAAAAATCTATATCTTTACAATTGTGACAATAGGGTTATACTTAAATGATAAGCTAACATGATTCTTTCTAGTCTATTATTTTTTGTATTCCTGCAAGCTATTAGAAATATGTATGGTTGCTAATTTGAACTTTTTCTTTAATTTTCTCTAGTCATGATATTGTTGGTAGTCAGTAGATAGTGATTGAAGTTGATGGATTAGGGTAGAAATTTAGTTGGTATTTGAGTGTTCTCTCGCTATTGAGCTTGGCGTTCATACTTGAACCTACTTTCTTACCAAGTGGTACCAACACTATCTTGTAGTTTCTTGTTTCTTTGATCTCAGTTATCACCTGTATTTTTTTGGTGCTTCGATAATCACATTATTTTGTTATTGTTACACGTTTCTACTATTTGAACGACTTGGGTACGTATATTTGAGAATAATGGGCTTTAAAGTCAAGATTGAAAAAAAATGTAAAAATAAATAAATAAATAACAATAAATAATAACGTTGATTGTTGAATTACATTATGGGTATGAATATGTGTTTGTTCCCTGCAAGAAAGAAAAATGGCATGTTGGAAGTGTAGACGTGCAAGGATGTGTTTGTGATAGTTAAAGTTGAATTCCTTTCTTGGTTTAGTTTGTTACTTTTTATTTTGTTTGTCATACCGGCAGTAGGTTAGTTAGTTTAATGGTTCCAAGTTAGAATTTATCTCCCATGTTTAACTCATCTTAATGGAAATTTTGATCATGCATGATCTTAAACTGTATCATTTTTTTACTCTCATTGTTTGAATTCGAGTCTCTAATCCTTATCTTTTCTTTAATTTACATGTGAACTCGGGACCCGGAGTTCTACAATGGAACTCATCTTTGACCCAAGCATCGGGTCAATCGTCGCTAGGATTGCAAGAGCCTCGGTGTCGCAAAATTAGAAGCCCAAACTCCCAAATGGAGTTTAGTATCTCTTATCTTCTTTGAATTTAATTTATATCCATCATGTTGAGTTTTTGGAATGATACTAACTCTTGTTATTGAATTTTTTTTCAGATAACTTTACTTAATTATTTAAACTTATGTTATCTTGTTATTTGTTGACCCTTTAGAAGTAGTTTTAACGTTTTACTTTCGCAAATAACATGTGACTATCGCTAAGAAAAATACATTGTCATCATAATCGGCTAACTCTTTTTAAAAAACCTATTACCAATATCTTGAATGAGATTACCATAGCAACCTTCACATTTTCTCTTTAAAATATAACAATAAATAAATTTTTAGTTTTAACTTAATCGAGAAAGTTGTCCAAATTTCAGATTTTTTCAAAGAGTCTATTCATCAATTTTAATCTTTTTTTTAGTATATAACTCTAACGTTCAAGCTTCATTTTATACTTTTAATATTCCTTCGGGTTTTCAGATTCTCGAAAGATTAGAAAACACGAGGTATATATATTCTTTCTCTACCACGTATAAGGTACATCATATTATTTTCACAACAACTATTTTACATTATATCTATTATTACTGTTATTATTTACACCATTAAATTTGCAATTATTTCAATTATTATTATTAATATTATTATTATTATTATTGCCCATACCGAAACTATCATCATTATTTTAATTCATTATTATTATTATCATCATCATTATTACTTATATACTACATGTTTTAGATAGAATGTGCTTATAAGTTTGTTTCATAAAGTGTTGATGCACAAATTACATGTTTAATAAAATATTTGATCATAGTCTACGTGCGTGTGCATTAGTAGCTATTCATTAGAGGTCCTAAAGTTATTATTTACATGCAACAATCGTCATATGTCATTTGTTTGTACAACCCATCTTCTTAAAGCGTAAATGTTTAAGTGTTATACATTTCATCGGTTTATAGGATTAGAATGTAAAGTTTTTTTGCTCATATGATACAGATTTAGTTTTTATAGGTTATAGATGTATCTTTTCAAAGATTATATTTCACATGCTCATAGGTCATAATCAAGTTATTCACATACTATGAGTTTTCACAACGTTGAAATTTATGTATCAAGCACTTTCATAGAGTAAGACCCCGTAAAATCCTAAGCTTAACTTAATCTTTTAAGCTTCCTAAGGGGGTCCCAGACTTTGAAAATTCTAGCTAAGTATTCAAACTTAGTATTATTTTGGCCATCGTAAGATGACAACACTATTTCACGACCTCTATGACCTTAAAAGGTCAATCCTTAGGTTGGTTCATGATCAGAAATATCAGTAGGTATTCCCAAATGAGTTTTGTATTGTTTGGACCTCATTTGAACCACGTTTGGGAATTCAAAATAGTGCATCGACGTGATCTCGGTGCGGCGCGGTGGCCATCGCATCGATCAATATTTTCCTTGGCTCCCAGCGGCAATTTCCAGTGAACTGATGTGGACTTGACGTGGCGCGTTGGCTATTGCATCAATGCCAACGATGCGGCGTATCGGCCTGCGCGTTGATGGCTCAATTTTTAGTCTTTTAAACCCGCTTCTAGTGGTGTAAATGTGTCTTTTCCCACCTTATGTTAGCCCCCAAAACATATAATTAAGCTATTCAAGAGACAAAATATACTCATTCTCTTTAGAATTTATCAAGAACAAACCCTGGTTCATCACATTCAAGATCTAAGACTCAAGCCTTCCACCATTATTCTTCAAGAATTCGCCAACTAAGGTATGTCAAGTGTTCATCCAAGGGTTCCTTCCATCTTTGGATCCAAGAAACTCTTTTAAACTTCAAGTAGTTGGAATTTATGATTTCCATGATTGGAATTAAAGTGTATTCATAACTATTAATTGAATTAGATTCCCATTTCATGATTTATTACACGTTTCATGTGGAATTGATTATTATGTGCGTAGATTCGTATAAATCCATGTTAAACCTCTTGAAATTGTGAAATTAGAAGCGAATCATGATTCTCACCTATTATGTGCATATATTATGCTCACCAAGTGCTTGATGAATTGTTCATGTGAACTAGTAAGGGAAAGAAATCATGTCAGGCTAGCTTATGTGCAAGTTATACCATGTAAGTGTTTGATAAAATACCTCTATAGATATATTATGAACAAGTTTGCATTTTTATGCAATGCAAGATCATGTGATGCTTTATTTTTCAAGCTATCGAGTCCTGGGGTATTTAATACCCGATAATTTAGTTGTTTACCTAGAGCCAGTATCAGTTACAAAATAATCTCAGTCATGTCAAGATCAGTTGTACTCTTAGTCAGTTACAGGACTCAGGAAAACTCAGTAGACACAGTATCAGTCTAGTCCAGTTCAGTATTCAGTTCAGACCTCAGTAAATTCAGTTAGTTAACAAAATTCAGTAGTATTCCGTCAGTTAACAAAACTTAGTGAACTCAATTCAGTTCAGTTAGACAGTATAATCAGTAATAGTTCAGTCAAGCTTAGTATGAACTAGGAACCAGTCCAGTGTCTATTCAGATAAGAGTAGGATTCAGCACCAAGTTAACCCAGGGATGGGGGCATTCCTGCCAGCAGAGAGTTTGACCCTTAGTAGCAATCCTAGTATCACAGAACTACGTAGCCAGCATAGGTTGAGATATATTTCTACCAGATATTATGAGGGTTTATACATCTCATTTGAGTTATCCTATCAGCGAGGGTTAACGAAAGAGCTTTCTGTCAGAGAGAGTTAACTCATAACTTGTCTTTATCCGTGGCACGGTATTGACACCCTTCCAACTCAAGTTACAGGTTGGACCCCAATCTATTTAGAAAGAGACATGTTGGTTAGATGATTACCTCTCACAGTCTCAGTTTTAGATTCAGTCTCATCATAGAACTCAGTCCAATTTTATAGATTCAGGACTGCCAGACACAGTCACTTAGTTCAGTACAGAACTCAGTATAGTTCCACAAAATTAGGACTGTCAGATAAAGTCATTCAGCTATCAGTTATACAGTATTAGTAACCGTAGATATCAGTAAATCAGTAATTCAAAACTCAGTATTCAGTGTTATCACGATCTCAGTTACAGTATACGTATTCATGCATGTTCTCTTATTCAGTTATATTCATGTCATTCAGTCAGTATTGTTCATGCATATTAACCCATGTATTTCAGCCTACCTTACTTAGCATACCAGTACATTCAAAGTGCTGACGCATACCTTTCTTTTGCACTATGATGTTTTATATCATAGGTTCAGACGCACGAGCTCTCGAGCACCCTTAGCAGTTCAGACCTTCAGCAGACAGAGTTAGTAATGAGTCCTCATAGTTCGAGAACATGCTTATTTTCTCCAGTATTTCAGTTTATCAGTTTATTTCAGTAGCTGGAGTTAGTTGGGCACTTGTCCCCTCAATTCCACATTCCAGACAGTTTAGAGGCTTTTTAGACTAAAGTATTTTCAGACAGATGTTTCAGTTTTGGTATTGTTATGTCATATACAATTTTATTACAGTATTGAACCTTATGGTATGTTTTCCGCCTAATTTTCGCATATTACAGAATTATTATTCAGTTATTGCAGCAGGTACCAGTCATGGGTTAGGTTGTGGTCCTTCGGGATTATGAGCACCATGTAGCATCCGGGGTACAGACTCGGGGTGTTACACATAGTTTTCTTGTTTATATAAATATACGATAAAATTTACGATATAGTTCATTTATCTACATGTTATGTATATATCCCAGATTATTATTCATAGCTTATGGGTTAGATAAATCATTTTTTATATGTTACCTTATATATGGTTTAGTTATTTGAGTATCATATGTTTCAGAGGGTATGCATTTAGAAATATCAAGGGCCTATGTATTTGCTTAATATATGATTATTTACTTATGTGTAAATATTTATCTATGAGTTTTATAATTGAGATATTTGGGTGTAGTGATTAGCTTTCCAACTGGCTATATACTTTTACAATGCTAGAACCTATATACTAGGTACTCTTATATTATATTTTCTTATATATCGGAAGTAACTTATTATGTGCTATATGTTTTCATTTTTTTATAGTGACATGTATTAGGTATTAAGATTATACCCATCTATATGATCAAACGACAAATTTTGTGTTGTAGTTTATCTATGCATATGTTTGTTTTTTTGGCCCACATGTTTATAGGTTTTCAGAGTTTACTTACACATTGATTACATGTTTTTATATTTTACCACTTCATAAGTTACACATCTGCTAAAGTTCATATATTTATAAGTCAAAGTCTTTATGGTTCAGATATCTATATGAGCACATGTATTTCATGCTTATTTGCTAACATATTACAGTTATTGTATGATTTGATTGATTAGACAAGTATTACCTAGGAAAGGCATTACATGGCTCCACAAAATCGACAAGCTGGGTTCTAAGTGTATAATAAGAAGAAAATAATGTGTGACTTTTATATTAATATGCAGTGATAATTCAGTTGGCTTAAGTGGGATGTTAGCCTCCAGATAGAGCTATAATGCACCCAACATTCCTTGTGTGTATACCACCTTAACATTTTGAGGATATGATTTATGCTTATTCTCCCGAAAATCTGAAGTATTTTGCTTTGCTGAGTTATTTTAATATAGGGGCAGATAGCGAGATACTTACCTTGTTTTAAGAACCATCTGAATGTACATGATGTGTGACTATGATTCTAGAAACTTGTGTAAATACAACTTCGAGATGCTGAGTATAATGTAAGTTACCATATTGATATCATTCGATTATATGGCCAACTGGAGCCTCGTGTATTGTCTGTTGGGTATTGTATTTGACGTGATGCTCTGTGAAGCTTATGTGTATATAATTTGGCTTCTCTTTGTTGTGACGCTCTGTGAAACGTATTTGAATATATTTTGACTTGTACTTGTCGTGACGCTCTATGAAGCGTATTTGTATGTGTTTTAGCTAGCTGATAGGTTCTTGATAGACCTATTTACAGAGGAAACTCTATCAATTTTTTTTTAAAATTTAAGAGTTGGCTAAATTTTAAAGCCTTGTAATGGAATAAAGTATAAGGAAGGTTGATCAGGTGATTGCATGAATATCTTGGATAATTATAGAACTGAAAATAAGTTACCAGTACCATTCGAGGACGAATGATCCTAAGTTGG
The DNA here is from genome assembly GCF_002878395.1 of Capsicum annuum. Classification (NCBI taxonomy): domain Eukaryota; kingdom Viridiplantae; phylum Streptophyta; class Magnoliopsida; order Solanales; family Solanaceae; genus Capsicum; species Capsicum annuum. Next base: position 215,707,032 of record NC_061113.1, read on the forward strand.
GGAGGATGTAGCACCTTAGGAAAATGTTGAATAACTTCTAAACTATAGAGAGTGATGTGGTAGATATAGTTAAGGAGAATTATAATGTATTTCAAGAATTATCTATAAGTGATTATAAGTGATTATGAGCCAAGATATTGCAAATAGTAGCTTAAAAGAAAAAGAAACAGTATAAGCTGATGTACTCTTTTTAAAAAAATAAAAAAATAAAAATGCCAAAGTGTCTTTGTTTAACAAATTTAATGCATGCCTTTATCCAAGTATTGACAAAATACGTGGCATTCCAAAAGCCACATATTCATGAATACTAAGATATTAGTGGGGTTGATTTTTGCCATTTTCAAACTCTTCAACCCTTCATCTCTTTTTCTTTCTCTGTTTTGCGACAACAACGACTATAGGTTTAATTTAAGGGTGAGTTAAGTGAAGTAGAGAAATATTCTTGGCTAGATGTAGAAGTTTGGATCGAGATGGAATGCTCTTTCAATTAAAAATGATGAGAACTTTTACAGAAGCTTTAAGTATTACTATGAAATTTAAAATTAGGATTGAAAATTCTCAAAGGTAAATTCTTCATTCCGCTCTTAAATATAATTATAGATGAGTATTAGAGATATCTGGTTTGAGTTTTATTAACTCTTAAAGTGGGTTATATTAGTTAGGGTTCTTGAAAAATAAGGGGGGGGAAGTTGAAATTGGATAGAATTGATGGAATTACGTACTGGTTGAACTATTTGACAGTGAAGTAAGTTGTTCCATATATAAATATGTTTGTAGAATTTTCTTTATTAAAGACACTAGTTGTTAATTGCTTAAGCACCATTGTTGAGGGTTGTGGGGCTTTATGTCCACTAGGCGTTCGATAAAATGTCTTAGTGATCCAACTATATAATTTTATAGTCGAGTATGACGTGAATGAATTATGTCTATGTATATTGAATCTTTGGAGTCGTTTGACACCCGCAAATCTACTTTATTTATGAAGTCCTTGAGAGTCCCTATTGTAAGATAAAGGGGCAGTCCGTTGTATATTGTGAAATCAAAAATTGAGGTATGTAAAGATAAAACCTCCTTCGCCTCTAAGGAACGACTTATAATCATTTGTTCCTCCTAGAATAGCTGAGATAGTCTACTTGATATATGTGAATAGGTTTTTCGGTTTCTATATGCCTAACATATAACTACATATCGTTTTCATTTGAAATTACGCGTATTCATGCTTCTTGCATCAATTTGTTGAGGTCAAAATATTTGTACTACTCCCGTCAAGTCAAGTATCTATAGATTTTGTCTGTCTTCATTAGGAATTCTTAGAAGTCACCTAGTATATCGCCATATGTTATTAATTAGAATAAATGACTATACTATAGTCGCATTAATATGTTAGATCACATAGCGATATAGTCATATGATAATATAAAGTACAAGCATTATAATAGTTCGATACTATCACTACTCGAATAACTAAATAGTATTTGCCGTAATATATACTTGCATAGGCCTACCAAACACTATTTGATAAAAGTTAGCGACAGGAGGGTATCATAGGTTTGGATTGGCACATGCGCGATGTAATTTTGTGCACAGAATTGAGACCAGACCACTATAGTGAGCCCGAATGTGTGGCGTACCTGCCCTTGTGGCATCATTTTCATTTGGAGTCAATTGGACTAGTTCCCCTGACCCGAGCCAATATATGGCACGTGAGCCCCAAGGAGGGGTGTACCCGGTATCAGACCACGATTACAGTTATATGTATAAAATCATAGTCAAGAGTATTTGGGTAACACATGTGGTACACTTGGCATAGAATGCCCTTGGTGGGCCATCGTATGATTATCTATAGTGAAAGTAGGCACAGGATGTCAGTTAGGTAAATTATTAGGCCCTTAATAATGATGATTTATTCATAAGCGGTTATGTGATAAATTAACATGGTAAATGCATAGGTAATAGTATTATATGGTGTATTTGTCACCCGTTCTCTCATAAGTTATAGTTTCGTATAAGAGGTTCAGTATTCAGTCGTCCGCAATTGCTTATTCTATTATTGGATTCATTGAGCATCCTTATATGTTTACTTGTTATTATGTCTACTTTACATACTAGTACATGTTTTCTATGTACTAATGTCCCTACATTTGGGGGCATTGCATTTCTGTAAATACAGGATCATATATATCGATAAGCAGACTTCTATATTAGGCACTTGTCTGTATTCAACAAAGTAGTTGGTGAGCTCCTCCCTTGCTTGGGGCTTATAAATATCTAGTACTATTTAATCATGTCCCCAATTATAGTTTGGGTGTGTCGAGGCCTTGTCTCTACCATCTTCCCTGGACCAGTTATAGTTCTGTTAGAGGCTTCGCAGACAATTAAGTTGTCACACATGGTCATAGTTTTACTAGTCTATATTAGTTGGATTTAATGAGCTGAAATTGTACATTTACATAGGCCTTCATAATTGTTTAGAATTAGTTACTCATCTGAGCAAAAATATATGTCAGTTGTACAATACATGCTTATATGGTTCTTGTCCTCTCATTTTGAGCTAGGGGCTTGACATGAGTGAAAAACTCACTATTAAAAGGCTGGATTGGGGTTTTATAAAAGTTCAAATGCTACTAAGGACTTGTGATATATATATATGGAATCAACCATTGAAGGTCTAGTTGTTGAAAAAAGTAGATCTAGAAGCACAAACCTAGCAAAGAAATCTACCTTCATGTTAGCACAAACTAGTAGGAAGAAAAACAAAACTGGCTAAAGAAGCAAGTCATATAACCTGTTGCCTCGATGTGCTAGAAGAACCCTTATTCACCCTTTTACTCATAAGAAAGGACCCAAGCTTATCTAGGTTCCTGAATCTAACCCCTAATTTGTTTTGTAGGTGAGAGTAAAAGTAGGCAAGAGACATTGGTACTTAGATAGTACTTTCTTAAAACACATGACTGGAGACAAGGAAAAATTCCTTTCAACCTCTAAAATAAATAGGAGAGGAGTATCATTTGGAGATGGAAATTGTTACTAGAGTTGGAAAAATTGGAAAATTCAAATCTAGAGCACTGGAAGATATTTATCTTATGCAAGGTCTAAAGCATAACTTTCTCAGCATATCATAATTATGTGACAAAGGTAATATACTTTTACAGGTTGTAAGGTCAAAAGGATGGATACCAAAGAGGTAGTTCTAACTTCCAGAAGACACAAAAATGTGTACAAAGCTGACATTATGGGAATGCCTAGAATAGGAATGACTTGCTTAAGCGCAATCGATACCCTTCTTTGGCACAAAACACTTTGACATGCAAGTTTGAAGAAATTAAATAAACTAAATTATAAGGACATGGTGTTGGGCTTACCCAAAACCAAGTTCAAAAAAGAGAAAGTTTATATCGCTTGTGTAAGAGAGAAACGTGTAAGATCTTTTTTCAGACCAAAGAACCATGTCAGTTCAACCAAGTTCCTCGACCCGGTCCATATAGACCTGTGTGGACTAATAAGATTATAAAGCATAGGAGGCAAAAATTACGTTTTGTTATTGTTGATGACTATTCCAGGTTTACCTGGACACTATTATTGGCTCCCAAATAGGATGTTTTTGATGTCTTTCCTATATTTATTAAGAAAATAGAAAAGAAGCTAGACACTTCCTTAATTTTTATAAGATCTGACTATAGTACTGAATTCGAAAATGCAAATTTTTGGGAATTTTGTTCAATAAATAGTATATATCATAATATCTATGCTCCTAGAACTCCATAACAAAATAGAGTATTATAAGGGATAAATAGGACTTTGGAGGATATGGCTAGAATAATGATGCTTGCAGAGAATCTTGCAAAAAATCTTTAGGCTGAGGCCATAAGTACTGTTGGGAACATTGTGAATAGATGCATGATTAGACCCATTCTAGAGAAGACTCCCTATGAATTACTCAAAGAAAGAAAGCCAAATATTTCTCACTTTAGAGCCTTTGGCTACAAGTGTTTCATTCATAATAATGGAAAAGGTAATTTGGAAAATTTTGATACAAGAAGTGATGAGGGAATCTTCTTAGGGTATTCCCACCATATTAAAGCTTATAGGGTCCTAAATAAAAGAACTATCTGTGTTGAAAAAAGTGTGCATGTTATTTTTGATGAATCTTGTGTTGAGACTAACATGCAGGAAGAAAGTGAGAATGAAGGATAGGAAAAGGAATAGGTTGTACAATCTGGTCCATCTGCAAAACAACCTGGAGGCATGGTGATAGAGGGAATAGTTGAACCACCAACAACTCTAACTTAAATAATTGATTATGAGCCAAGCAACTCACATAGGTTGATTCCTAAAGAAAATAAGTATTAAGGTTCTTATCCCATTGAGAATATCCTGACTGATCTTTATCTGGGATCACCTCTAGATCAGGACTAAAGAACTTGTGTGCCTTCAAAGTTTTCCTGTCAGTCATTGAACCAAAAAAGGTGAATGAAACAATTACTGATGCTGATTGGATCATTGCCATGCAAAAGGAACTAAACCAGTTTGAAGAGAGCAAAGTTTGATACTTAGTTCCACTACCATAAGATAGAACTATGATTAGAACAAAGTAGGTGTACAGAAATAAAGTAGATAAACATAGAACAATTATAATGAACAAGACAAGGCTGATGGTCTAAAGATACAATCAGGGGGAAGGAATAGAATTTGATGAGACTTTTTCCCCCTGTGACAATACTTGAAGCAATTTCTTGTGGCTTCGCTGCCTACAAAGAATTTACTCTTTATTAAGTGGATGTAAAAAGTGCATTCTTAAATGGATATCTCAAGGAAGAAGTATATGTGAAACAACCTCTTGGGTTTGAAAATGAGGAATTTTCTGACCATGTATACAAGCTTGACAAAGCTTTGTATGTACTGAAATAAGCTCCAAGAGCTTGGCATTAAAGATTGTCAAAATTCCTTTTGGAGCATGGACATACAAGAGGAAAAATTGACAATAATCTCTTCTTGAAGACTAATACAAATGATTTATTGATTGTCCAGGTTTATGTAGATGATATCATATTTTGTTTTACCAATATAAACATGACTCATGACTTTGCAAAACTCATGAGTAGTGAATTTGAGATGTGCCTGATGGGAGAAATTATTTTTTTCTTGGGACTACAAATCAAACAAACAACTGTTGGAACAATGATTCATCAACAAAAGTATGTGAAAGAACTTCTCAAAAGATTCTCCATGAAGGAAGCAAATGAGATAAGTACTCTCATTGCCACTGCCACCAAACTAGAAATGGATAAAACAGGTTCATCTATGGAACAAAAGCAATATAGAGGCATGATTAGGTCATTATTATATCTCACAACCAGAATACCTGTCTATCAAGAGAATCTTGAGATATCTCAAAGAAACTACTGACTTAAGTTTGTGGTATCTAAAAGAAAACAATTCCAAACTGGTAGGATATGCAGATGGTGACTATGCAGGTCATCTATTGGATAGAAAAAGCATCATAGGTATGACACACTTTCTTAGATTATGTTTTATCTCCTGGTCCACTAAGAAGCAAAATTCTATAGCCTTATTTGCTGCTGAGGCTTAGTATGTTGCTGTTGGATCATGCTATGTTCAATTATTATGGATTAAGCAATAACTTTGGAATTTTGGTATGGATGTTAAGTATGTTCCAATTTTTGTAATAATACAAGTGTTATAAATATTGCAAAAAATCTTGTGCAACATAATAGAACTAAACGTATTGATATAACACATTACTTCCTTAGGAATAAAGTTGAGAAAAGTCTTATTTCACTTATGTTTTTTTCCACTAAATATCAAATTATTGACATTTACAGTAAGACATTAAGTAGGGAGCATTTTGAAAAGAATAGGTTAG
>NC_061113.1:215715915-215757904 GCF_002878395.1 Capsicum annuum
TTTAATCTCTCATTCTAAGTGCTGCTTGTCTTAGTGATAACCCCAGTGGACATGGATTATTAAGCATTTTCTCCTTGCCAAAAATTATCTTGAACCAGCTTTTCGATATGTCAAAAAGGGGAAGAAGTGAGTTGCGCAATGATTATAATTTAATACCAAACCTGTTTCATTCAAGTGTTGTTTCTTGCTTAAGTGTTTAGGAAATATGGTAGATGCACAGAGACAGTATTTTGTCATCATCAAAAAGAAAAATTTGTTAGATCAATGAAGTTTTGATGATTGCCTAATAAATGAAGCATTGCCTAATAAATGAAGCATGTTACTCAAGTTAGTCCATAGACGATTCACTGATAGACAGAATTAAGGACATTGGAACATGAAGACAAAGTTTTTTGAATTCAGAAATAAGCTGCATAGTTTTAATAAAACTCAAGATAAACATCACGTATGTTAAAGTAGAGTTTGAGTTTGATTCCTACACATGAAGATAAGAGATATTGAGTTGAAAAAAGAGTTCTACCTTAACAAAGAGATCAACTTCAAGAATCTACTTCATAACAAACACCGAAGAATAAAAAGTTTCACTTGAGATTTGAAGTCACATCTGATGAAGGAATCTTTGGAGAGTCATATTTAAATAGAAGGAGTGAATTGTACAGTTACTTACACACTTACAAAGAAAAAGGCAATTGACAAATTGACTTGGAAGTTTCATAGCTTGAAGAGTATGTAGTTGAACTTGGTGCTATTTTTTAGAAAGTAAGGTGTCTTAGTTTTTATGTATTAGGTTTGGTTCTTGAGTTGTAATGTTTATATAGTTCTAATCTCAGTGAAGTATAAATTGAGTTAGGATCACTATATTCAAGTTTGGGAACTCGAAGACTTGAGAACACATTCCTTGGGAGGTTTGTGTGTCTCGTAGAAGTAAGAATTAGAGTTTATAATTCCTAGATTACATAAGTTTTGTAATTTGCTGTTTTATGAGGCCTAAAGTTATTTAGTGAAGTTTGGGGTAAAATCTTGTAGAGGTACAAGTCGCGATTTTTTTACCTTTTTGAGCCGGGTGTTTTTCACGTGAAAAACATTGTCTTATTTACTAACTGTTTTAGCTTTGTTGAAACATATTAGGCAACCTATTTCATTGATAGGAAACTATTAAGCTAAAATAAGTAAATCAGCAGGTCTAGTACTATTAGTTTATGATATCTGATATTCTGTGTTGCCCATATAAGAGCTTTATTTGACGTAATTGGCCTTATCAGTGCATTTAAATGTCTTTATTCTAGATAAGATGTCCGCGCGAGAGCTTATTTTGCTAATATAGGCCTTATTCAAGCATTGGTTGCCTTTATCATGATAAAATATCTGAGATAGGGGTTGATATGATATTAATAATACTGTACATGCATATTTATTTTGATGGTACCTAATTGGAGTTGATGAATCATGAATTGTGGACATATTGAGTTGATTTCTAAGCTTATATATATATATATATATATTGGATATCATCATATTGTGTTGATTGTGAGCATTACATCCCCATTCCATATATATACATTCATGAGATACTGATACTACTGAGAAACACTGGTTTTGAAAAAAATGAGACACTTTTATGAAAAACCTCTGCGTGAACATGTGCCGAAAAAAGTGAGATTAGTTGAGATTGAGATTAAGATACAATATATGAGTTACGAACCCCCCACGGGTCTTGCTTGGGAGTTGCGAGCTCGGTGGATGTATATAGAAAGTCATGCGATGACGTTCACCATCCACATTACATTTGAATATGCATCTTTCACGATTTCCTTAGTTTCATTGACTTGTGTTAATTTTAGTTTATTCTTCATGTATGATTCTGTTGTATTCGTCTTTTTGATATTTCTATATATTAGAACGGTTAGTGAAGACGGTGTGAGCTATTGTTTGGGACTTTTTTGCTTACAAGTGACGTGCTCATAATATTTTTCTTATCTTATTTTACTTTGCTTAGTTGACCTATGATACCTACTGAACATAAGTGGGCGGTACTCACCCATACTGTGCCATTTCGGTGTAGATCCGAGTCCGAGTATCGTACAGGGTAACTGATTCTCGTGGATTGGAGCGGTGTTCGAGGTACTAGGTGCTGTAGGAATTTTCAGAGCCGACTCTGAACCTCCTTTTATTTTGCTTTATGTCCTTATTCGTTTTCTAAGACAAACATGTATTTTTTCAGATTCTGCTATGTACTAGATGCTCTTACACTTTGACACCAGATTTTAAACTTATGAGATTTGTTTCCGACTTCTGTTTTACTTGTGTTTCACACTAACTTAACTTCGTTCTAGAAGTCTTGCCCTAGTATATGTTATTGTCGATTTTGTTTTTTCTTTATTAGTTTAGATGATTGACTTATTTATAAAGACTGAACCGCGATAAGTATCATCACCCATTTTTGGATCGTGACACAATATGACTAGAATCCTCATGTTTTATTCAAAACGTGTCTAGCCTAATAATAAAAAATGATCCTAGCCGAAAAGAGAGAAGTTATCTTGCTTCACGTATTCAACATGGACGTAACAAATCATTTCGTCAGGAAAATTTTCTATTTATAGAATATAATATTATGCATTCTACTATATGAATTATCATTATTTCCAAATGAGATATTTTTTTAGCTACTTTGTGGAGCAAGTGCCCAAATGGGCGATTGTCATGCAGGGATAGATAGGGTAATTTGACATGGAGGGAAACAGACAGTGCGCCCATCCAAACAAACCCAAAGACACAAGTCCTCAAATATCCGGCAGGTGGCAAGTTCCCTCTCTTGCCACGCCACTGCCGGAATCCACCATTTTCTCACCTCAATTTACTAAAACACCCCCAGACACATTTACGGAAACACCCCTACAATGCAAAATCCCATATTATTTAAATCACTTTCACTTTTCTCAACGCCTCAATCACATTTGCACTCATTGTTTTCTCCTTTTCTGTCGATCAAAAGGTGCAGCAGCACGAGGAGAATAGCTAGGGCGATGCCTTGTACTTCGCTAGTAAAATCCAGCGACGGCAACGGAGCTGTGCGGAGTTTCAAATTGCAGGAGGCAACTTTCCTTGCTGCTCAAATGCCGAAGAAAGAGATTGCCGCTGATCGATTCATCGAAGCGCATCCTGAATACGATGGCCGCGGCGTCATCATTGCCATTTTCGGTTATTTTCTCTAAACATTTTTCCGTTTTTCCTTGAACCAATAATTATTTTGTGAGTTCATATTTGTGTGTGTGCATGCTGTTGTTGCTTATGAGATTAAGTGTTTCAGATTCTGGAGTTGATCCTGCTGCGGCTGGATTACGAGTTACTTCTGATGGAAAGCCGAAGGTCATTGATGTCCTAGATTGGTGAGGCTTCAGAAACTGAAGTTTACTTTTATTTCAAGTGGATTAGGATACGATGCTAAACTTTTTATTTACAAAAAAAAAAAAACTCTCTCAGTCCCAATTTATGTGGGCAGTTGGAATTTCAAGAGTCAATTAAGTTTTTGTTTGACCAAAACTTCTTAAATGTCTTTTAGATATTTTAAGTTATTAATTATTGTGATTTATAGTATTTGTTACGTAGTTTTTAAATGTATATAAGTTTTATTTCAAAATACTTGTCACAATTTTCTTTTTTAGTGTTCAATGTATGAACTTTGATCAACATTTTATGATGTATTGATTTATCATATTGATATGAGAAAAATTGTAATTTGTAGTAGTTTCGGTATAGTTTTTGAATATCTAAAGTTGAATTTTAGAATATCAAATTAATCAAATCTTAATATAGCTTTGAATATTAGTCAAATTGACTCTCCAAAAGTAAAACATGAAACTCTTGGAAACAGAGGGAGCACTAAACTTTTTAATTGTAATGAAATCTAAAGTTTAATTTTAAAATATTAAATTAATATAGTCTAATATAGCTTTGAAAATTAGTCAAACAGACTCTAAAAAGGCAAAACATGTCTACTATTTTGGAATTGAGGGAGTACCAAACTTTTTAGTTACCAAAAATACTAACTTTCATGCACCTGTAATGGTTATCTTACTTGCAGTACTGGGAGCGGAGATGTTGATACTTCCACAGTTGTAAAGGCTGATGAGGATGGTCGTATTCCTGGAGCTTCTGGTATGTCTATTGAATTTAGGAATAGCTCCGAAATTTGGCTTCCCATTGTATATAATCTTTAACTTGTTTCCTTAAGATATAGTTTCATCACGTTGATACATTTGTTTTTAATTAAAAAAATTATATTTATTATAGACTAATTCAATCTTATGTCATTTGATAACTTGTGGAATAATTGAAACACCCCGTCAGTCAAAATCTTTCTATCACCATGTCACTAGGATTTAGGCTCTAATTCTCTGATGATTTGACCAGAGAGTCCAAAATGACACGTTTTCAACGTGGAGATACTGAATAATTACTGAATGGTGCAATATTGCTGATCTTCAATATTATAAGAATTCCAGAATGAGTTGTATCTTCCATTGCTGTTTACATTGATTATTGCTGTAGATCTTTATCATTTCTGAGCTTGTAAAAGGAAAGAAGGAACTTTATCACTGATTCATTTCTGATTATGTCTAGATTTAATCAAATTTCTGAAATGCCTTCAACTCTTTTTATTGGTAATGTGATTGAGACATCTCGAGTGTATGCAGTTGAAAAGGAAATAATCTATTCTCACGCATCCTTCTATAAATGGCTTTTGTAATTGCATTGCTCCTACATTTTCAGAAAAGCTACAAGAAGGGCCCATTATGTTTTCATTTCTCCTGCACTCCCTTGCTAGCTTTGTTTAAAGTACCTAAAGGTGCTATGAGTCCACATACTCGTGCTTCATTTGTATGCAGCATTAATGGCGTTTTATGTATTATTTGTTGTAGGAGCTTCTCTTGTCATTAATTCTTCATGGAAGAATCCATCTGGTGAGTGGCATGTTGGCTGCAAGTTGGTGTATGAACTCTTTACTGATACACTAACCTCTCGAGTAAAGGTGAATCTGGTTCCATTCTCTTGATATTCTGGGTTCTTGCTTTCTCAGAGTTGATCTTGATTTCGTTCTTGTAGGATCTTAAAGTATTTCTTTCTATGAACTCTTCTTATTGCAGAAAGAACGAAAAAGAAGGTGGGATGAGAAAAATCAAGAAGCAATAGCAGAGGCTGTAAAGCAGCTTGATCAATTTGATAAGGTTCTCGACCATCCCTGTGATTATTTCCTTCAGTAACCTTATATTTTTATAAATTGCAAATGTAGAGGTCGTTAACTTGTTTGCTGTGAGCTTCTTCCGGTGTATGTCTGACAAGTTAAATAATGAAGAACTTGTAAATTCTTTAAAGAGTAATAACATTTAAGCAGCAGTAAAATAAGAGAAAAACAGTTTATTACATGGAAAGTAACCATTAGAACTTGATCCTGAGTATGTCAAATTTGGTAGCCTATTATAAACTCTTACCATGTCAGAGAGACCGGAAGGCTCTAGTATCTTGGTTACTTTTTAGGCAACCTGTATCCACCACATGTCTTGGTTGGCTCCGTTTTCGATAATCGAACATGTGGAGTGTCGAGTGTCAACTCATGATGTTGAAAAGAAATAGAGGTGGTTAGCCGCTTATCCGTTGTAACTTATGAAGTTAAAATCTCAAAGAACCCTTAAGAAAGAAAATAAACCATGTGACTTAGGTGCGTGGAAGAGATCATATATTTGGGCACCAAGTTTGTCATGAAAGCTGCAAAAACCATTGACATGAATTGCGCAAATGTTCAAAAAGAAACCAAGTTCCCCAAATCTCAAAAGCTACAGCTATGGTTTTAAATCTTAATTTGCACAGATTCCAGATTCAGCCTTGACGACAACCTAGCCTAATATTTTCTTTATTCTGCCTAGTCAAGGTCTAATGGGAAGTTGGTTATGTCATGCCGTCTTAACATAAAGCTTAGCTGGTCAAACAAGAGCAATTCGACTAACGTGAGAACTGATTAGATTGCTCAGTGACACTGATAAGATGAGGCTCTGATATGCAGTTGGATTACTTTGATAGAATTTCTGAATTATAATATGATAAAAGGGAAGCCCGGTGCACTAAAGATCCCGCTATGTGTGGGGTCCAGGGAAGGACCGAACCACAAGGGCCTGTTGTACGCCGCCTAAGGGAAGTATAATATGACAAATGTCAAGAAAAGGGTTTTGATTTAAAAATATTGTACTGGAAAAAGAATCAAAGATCTTGATTGCTTTAAATTTCGCCTGACATTCTACCTAGCGGTTTATTATGAGTACTTGCTCATTGTTTTTCATTTTGTTAAAGGTGAATGTGCTATTAATTGTATCTAATTCGAGTTGTCGTGCTCGTATGTTCGTAAGTACTCAACTGTACAAGTTAGTTAACATAGGTTTTAAAGTTCACAACTTTATCTAAAATGTTCTAACCCATTATCCATTGCTTTATATATGCAGGGGCATGCTCTCATTTTTTCAAGCTTGTTGTTTTAGTTATCTAGTTTTAATTTGATGTAACTTTGCTGAGCAAATATTTACTGATTCTGCAGAAGCACACCAAAGTCGAAGGCGTGCACTTGAAAAAGGTCCGTGAAGACCTGCAGAATAGAGTTGATCTCCTACGCAAGCAAGCTGATGTCAGTACCTTTTTGAACTAATTCATTTCCCAATTCCTTTACCAGAAAGTATATTTTCTGTTTCCATTGCTAAATCTGATATCGGTCATAGAGCTATGATGACAAGGGACCTGTTATTGATGCTGTTGTATGGCATGATGGGGAACTTTGGAGAGCTGCTTTGGACACACGGAGTCTTGAGGATGAATCAGGATGTGGAAAGCTTGCTGATTTTGTTCCTTTAACTAATTACAGGTATGACATGACTGCTAGAAACAGTAGTAATTTCTGTATCTGAATAACAAGTATAGTTTATTCCCCAAGTCTTTTATCAGAAAGTAATTTCGGCCTTGTCAAAATCGCCAAGGAACTCTGTGGATTTCAAAAAGAAATATATTGATGAATATTGGTTTAAACAAACTTCAAAGGATTGATACCTTATCAATAAAAAAGAGGGACTTTAAGGAGGGATGGAATCAGTGTTCAGAGATGCGACCGCATCATCGCATTATGCGCTGATGCGATGCGATGCGGGCTCCCAGCGAGTTGCATCTTTGATGCAGTGCAATTTGAGAATTACGGGTGCATCAAGCCCTGTTGCGTGATGCGATGCGATGGGTGGTGCGATGCGATCGCATTATGGATTTTTTTATTTTTGTGCAATATTTAAATTAAAAAGAGTTGGAAGTGATTTTTTTTTATGGGCAATTTTTAAATTATAAAAAAGGTTCAGAAGTTTAAGAAAAGACCGATTAAAAATTTTAGGGTTTTTTCTTGACTTGCGTTCTCTTCTCCATTGAAGCTGCGTTGCAACAACTCTTTCTCCATTGAAGTTGCGACCAAGTGGAGTTGATGAGCGTCGTTATGGTTTAAGGGGTAGTACTTCAAGCTCATACGATAAGGGCAAAGAAGTTGCTACTTCAACAAGAGATGAGGAAGATGAGGAAGTTGAAGATGATTAGCATTATGTTGATACTCAAGGAATAGAAGAATTGGATAATCCTAATGAGCTAGAAGTGCTTTAGATTGAACCATTATTAATTTAGATTTGATTTTTTTTTTTTGGATTTATTTTGCTTTGTTGAACTAATTTGTTGGTGTTTTATTAGAACTTTTGCTTAAATATATTGTCTTTATTGTTGATTATATATTTTTTGTGGTCTTTTCAGTTGTAACTTACTATTTGAATTCTCTATAGATATTTTTTTTATTAAATTGCGCTTCACTTCAATGATGCGGTCACATCGCATCACACATCACATAATGCGTGATGCAGAGCCTTGTCGCTTTTTTGCACATCACGCTTCCCTGAACACTGGATGGAATGGTCTAATAGTGTAGCTAGGATTTTATATGGTAACAATGTTGTTGATAGAACCATGCCTTAGGAAAAAAATATGAAAAGGGTGCTTGTGAGCTTATTTGTTTTTGTTGTTTGAAGGGGAAAAATGAAGCAATAAGTTTGAGGTTGCATGTTTTATCTTATTTTTCTCGGGAATGGAGAAGAGTTATCAAAAGATTATATAACTGATAAAAGGGCAAAAGGCTATTATCCATATATGCTGTACTAATTATCAATGGATTCCTTCGGTTAATAAACTCTTGTATTTAGTAAGATTCCTTGGAACCAACTTCGTTTTATGTCCTAAATTAATATTTTTAACAAGCAAGACTTACCATCGGGTCTTTTCTCTCTCCTACTTTCTAGGAGTGAGGGAGTCTACTTTTCCGGCAACTCCCACAAGAAACTGAACCTTTCTTTGAAAGCCAATAATAATCACCCACTGTGATCTATTGCACACACCTCAGTCCTTAGGATGGAGGAAAACAAAATTTACTTCAATGCAGGTTTCAAGTCCTTTGATATCACCTGATGGAATATGGGCAAGTCAGAGTGGTTCGAATGGGTCGAAAAGAGTCGTAAGATGATGCGAAGATCAGTTATGAGCAAGAAGGCTATGGAATGGATCTGCTTCCGTCTGAAAGAGGTGTCAAAGGAACAAACAAAGGAGATTAGGAGATGGAAATTTTCAGAGCGAGGTGCAGAGTAATGAATATGGGAAATTTATAAGCATAATAACTTTAAATAGTGGGGGAAAGTCAGGTCTAATCATCCCAGAACTTGCATTAAACGCAGGGTGGTTGGACATTGCATTTAATATCGAAAGGTTTATTAAATGCCAGAGAAGGGTGGAAGAAACATCTCTCTAGGGTGGTGGAGGTGGAATACCCTAATCAGAGGCTGTGCAAAAGAGTAGATGGGGATCAGGAATTTAAGAAGGGAATAGCAGTAAAGAAAATATACAGATAATAGAGCCAATGAATATCCAGGAGGAAGAACTCCATAAGAGATGCCTCATAGGACATTACAGTGAAGAGGAGGAGAAACCTACTCTTGCAGATATTAAAAAGTGGTCCTCAACAAATTGGAAAAAAGTCTTTGGAGTTAACATATATGAGTTGAGCAATGGACTATTCCTGTTTGAGTTCCCCAATAGAGACATGGCGGAACTAACCATCGTGGCGGAACTAACCATCCAAGGGCATTGGAAGTGGAAAGACAACAAATTTCCACTTGATTGGTGGAGCCCTACTATAGAATGCATCCCCAGTCTAGTCCCATGAGAGAAACATGGATTAGAGCAGTAGGAATTCCCCATCATCTGTGGTCTAAGAAGATTTTTCAAGAAATCGGGGAATTATGTGGAGGATGGATCGCGACAGAAGAAGAAACGAAACTTAAAAATCACATGAAGTGGGCGAGAATCTTGGTGAAGAATGATGGAAGAAGCCTGCTGATGGAGGTGACTATTTCATGTGGCGAGATCAAATACTACTTTCCAATGTGGGCGGAGTGCAAACCAAGGTTCGAACTGATACCGGAAAACATTATTGATGTCGCCAGAGAAGATGAAACTTTTTATCCCGCAAAAGGTTTTACCCAGCAGTCGAGCGCAGAGAATATCTGCAACAAAGTACCAAAATCCCACCAATTTAGGGATTTTGGTACGAGAAAACACGTGAGTTCTGATAAAAGTTGGGAAGCCTATTTGGACTGAAACACGTGAGAGGCACATGATTTTAAATGAGAAAGTCGAATTGGGCCTTGCACAAATGAGAAAACAAACCCTACTCGAGTCATTTTTAATGACTTTCAAGGAGTAAAGTCCAGCTATCCAGAGGCCTAAAAAGAGTAGTCCTTTGCTAGCGACTTAGCAGCTCTGCATGCGATTATACCAGAGGCAACAGAGGGTAATACTTACCTGAAGGTTGTGATGTCATCTGAGGATGTAAATGGGGATGTGAAGATAACTGCAGGATAGGGGCACACTTGTGTTAACTGGAAAAAGGATTACAGAAGTGCAGAAACGGGGAGAAGGGATTAGTACTGCAAATCCCAAATACAGATATTGTTAACTGGGAAGTGGAGGAAGCTGAGCCGATTTTGATGTAACAATATCAAAATTCCACCTGGGTGCAACAAAATTTGATTAAATTGGGGAAAATTTTTGGAATTGATTTTCATGGACATGAAGAGGCAACAAAATTACTTCTCTAGATAGACAATTGCAGGCAAGTTAGGAGAACGGAGCAACAGGGTTCTATAATAAAAAAGAACAAAATTAAGGGTGCACAAGAACTAAAAAGTTTTGTTTCTTTCAATGTAAAGTTCAAAAGTTTCGTGAGTAGGAATAAGGGGAAAAACAAAAATTTAAATACATGATGAAGTAGAAACTTGTGTCATGGAATGTTAAGGGATTGAATAATATGGAGAAGATGATAGTCAATAGTTTAGTTTATGGGTGGAAGGCAGACATTATTTGTCTTCAAGAAACAAAACTTGAGGGGAATATTACAACAATGGCAAATTAAGTTTGGGGAGGCACATGGATCAAACGTGCTTTTCTGGAAGCTAGTGGAACAAGAGGATGGATTATGATAATGTGGGATGAGAGGGCATGGAAGGGGGAGGTCCTGGAAATAGAAACTTACTCTATTACCTGCAAGTTTGAGTCCCAAACTCAGAACTTCACTTGTTACATAACAAGAGTGTATGCTCCAAATTGTTACAAGGAGGGGAGGTTAGTGTGGGAAGAATTGGGTTTTATGAGGGGTCTGATGTAAGGGCCTTGGGCATTGTGTGGAGATTTTAATGTTGCCAGTTACATTACTGAAAAGAAAAATTGTAACAGAAGAACAAGGGGCATAAGGGAGTTTTCTGATTTCATAGAGGACATGAAATTGATTGATTTGCAAATAGAAGATGCTACATACACTTGGTTTAAAGGAGATCAACATGGAGCAGCTTCTAGGATTGGAATTCTGGTCTCAAAAGAATGGGATGATAGTTTTAATAAATTGAAACAGATTCCCCTTCAACGACTGAGTTTTGACCATATCCCAATAGCTTTGATTGGTGGTTGCTGGGAGAAAAATGAAAGTTATTTTAAGATTGAAAACTGGTGGCTACAAACAGAGGGCTTTGTTGATAGTCAGAGAGTGGTGGGCTTTTCTTAGCTTCGCAGGAAGACCTGATTATGTGTTGGCGTGCAAACTTAAAGCATTGAAACACAAACTCAAGGAACAGAGAAAAGAAGAAAGCGGGAACCTGGGTTTGCAGAGAAAAAAATTATTAGACCAGATGGCAGAATTAGACAGTGAAAGGGAAAACAGAGTGCTCAAAGAGGAAGAAACAACAAAAAAGCTGCAGTATTATTAGAATATGAGGAGCTGATCAAGGAGGAAATATCTTGGAGACAGAGATCAAGAGTTCTATGGCTTAAGGAGGGAGACAAGAACACCAAGTTCTTCCACAAAAGGTACAACAATATTGATCAACTGATGATACAAGAAGAAGTTTCTCAAGAGCCAAACAGAATTGAAGGGGAAATAATTTCATACTATGAGAAGCTGTGTACAGAATCCATCCAATGGAGACCTACTTATCAGAATGCTCAGTGTCCAGTTATAACTGAAGAGAGGAGAAAATGGCCCTTCAAGGAAGATTTGAGGAGAATGAAGTACTAAATTGTCTTAAGTTATATGCAGTTGACAAGACTCACCAGATGGATACACAATAGGTCTTTCCATCAAGTGTTGGGATGTAGTGAAGCAGGACATAATGGACACATTTCGAAACTTCTATGATCAAGATGTGTTTGAGAAGAGCTTTAATGCTACTTTCATTGCACTCATTCCCAAAAAGAAAGGAGCAAAGGAGTTGAGGGACTGCAGGCCAATAAGTCTCATAGGTAGCATATACAAACTTTTATCTAAAGTACTCATAGAGAGACTGAAGGGTGTGATAGACAAATTGGTGGATTCACAACAAATGGCCTTTATAAAAGGGAGACCAATCATGGATGCAGTTTTGATTGCTAATGAATTGGTAGATTCCAGGACCAAACAGAAAAAACCGGGAATTCTTTGCAAGTTGGACATTGAAAAAGCATATGATCATGTTAACTAGAAGTATCTAATGAAGATTCTAGAGTTGATGGGATTTGGACAGAAATGGATGAACTGGATTTTGTATTGTATCTCAACAGTTAAATTTTAACAATGGGACTCCTGCAGTTTTTTTCAGAACTCAAAGAGGGCTCAGACAAAGGGATCCTCTATTACCTTTCATCACCTTTCCTGTTCTTAATCACTATGGAGGGTTTTTAAACAGTATGGTCAAGACAACCAACACTAGAGGATGGTTGAAAGGGTTTGATGTATCCATAGAGGGGATAGAAACCTTGGAGGTGACACTTTCAATGCAGACGATACACCGAATTTTTGTGGAGCTGATGAAGATCAACTGAGATACTTCAGGATGATCCTAGTCTTGTTTGAAGGGGTGTCTGGTCTACACATTAACTGGAGAAAAAGTTTTATGTATCCAATTAATAAAGTCAACAATATGATTGGGCTAACATCAATACTTGGAGGTGGAGTTGGGACTTTTCGAACAACTTACTTGGCATGCCTTTAGGAGCAAAATCCAAGTCTACTGAAATTTGGAATAATGTGATAGAAAAGTGTGAGAAGAAATTGGCCAGATGGAAAACACAATATCTATCTCTGGGAGTTAGACTAACACTCATCAACTCAGTTCTTAGTTCTTGATGCTATGCCAACATACATGATGTCATTATTTTCCATTTCGGCAGGGGTCATTAAAAGATTGGATAACATAAGGAGGAAATTCTTATGGCAAGGAAACAAAGAGAAGAAAGGCTCTCACCTGGTAAAGTGGGAAATTAGTAGCAACTAGGAAGAAAAATGGGGGAATGGGAATTAAGAATGTGAAGTATCAAAGCAAAGCACTCAGACTGAAATGGTTGTGGAAATACTCAAACGACGACCAGTCACTTTGGAAAAGAGTGATAGGCGCTAAATATGAGGCGGAAGACAGTTGGATGACCAAGGAAGTGACTACACCATACGGGTCAGCCTTTGGAGATCCATAAGAGCTCTATGGGAGGAAGTCAAACTTAACTCCAAGGTAAAAGGTAAAAGTGGGAATAAGACAACATTTTGGAAGGAAGAGTGGCATGATAAAGGGAACCTGGCATGACATATACAACTTAGTTTTCTTTCAACAAAGGACTATTGCGGAACTTTGGACAACACAGGGATGGAATTTCAACTTCGGGAGACAACCTAATGACTGGGAAGTAATGAGGGTGGTAGAATTTCTTAACACGGTTGGAAATTTTAAGGGTCTTCAGGCAGAGAAGGATGTGTTGCGGTGGAAAGGTGGCAGCAAAGGCATATTTAAAGTAGGCGCAGCCTACAGGTTGATGGATCAACCAAGTTTGCATAATCCTACCTGCCATGGAAACAAATCAAGAAATGCAGAATCTCCAATAAAGTTTCATGTTTTATGTGGCTGCTAGCTAAGGAAGCAACTCTGACTCAGGATAATGTAATGAAAAGGGGGATAACCTTATGTTCTAGGTGTTTCCTATGTAGGGAAACCTCAGAAATCGTAAATCATCTATTTCTACACTGCAAATATACTCAGCAACTATGGAGAATATTTTTGATCCTTAAAGGCATATATTGGACTATGCCGAGGAGAGTCACTGAAGCTCTAAAAAGCACGTCCATTCTAAAGACAGAGCTAGATGGAGAATTATCCCTCCTTCAATATGGTGGGCAATTTGGAAAGAAAGGAACTCTAGGTGTTTTGAGAGCATAGAGAATAGTGTGCATAAAGTTAAACTAAACTGCATCTTGTTGTTATGTTTTTGGTGTAATCAGTTATACTCAAATGACACTGTCACTATAATTGATGTTTTTAGACTCAAATAGATATAGAGCAGTGGTGTTGTGATATAATACAAAGTTATCAATTTCAAAAAAAAAAGAAAGGAGAAGAGTTGGGAGGTTATTACAATTTGATCAGAAACACTGGGAGGAGAAACTAATCAGTTAGAGAATTTGATGCACCCATGAAGTTCTCGTTTGCATAGAAAATTGGTGAATTTTTGCAGAGAACCATACAAGTATTTAGGTTCTCTATTTTTTTAAAATTATTTTTTTATTTTTTTTAATAAAATAAAGTTTGCTTACATTATCCAGAATTAACGGGTTAAGATGAAATATGGATCTAAGTTGCGTGGAGTCTTCACTTTTGATGTTGCATCCATGTCGATTCTCCAAAAATACACTATGTTTGGCGAATCCGACCCGCACTCGTTGACATTTTTGAAGAGTCCGAGCAACATAAATACGGATAGAACTGCAGGACAGCCTACCTTACTGTTCTGAGTGATTTTGAGTACTTGATATCCCAACTAGCAAATTGAAGGTGAATATGTACCCAAAGAATCAATAATGTGGAGGCCAGTGTGTGTTATCTGATTACTGTTGGAAGTTGGAACTAGTGTTTTGACACAATAGTACCGACCACCATGGACCGTAAAATCAATTTCTTTATACATTTCTGTGTTAATTAACTGCGTTCTTGCATCCTGCTTTATGGGAAGTATTTTCATGGTCTGCCAACATGATAAGGAAGTTGAGAGGTGTTACTCATCGAGGATCAAGCTGAAGGGAATAATGCTCAAAATTGTACAAATTATATGTTTTTATTACATGCTAAATGTCATTGGACTTCATCTTCACGCATTAATATTTGATTAAAAAAATGATTTTGTATGATGGCCTCTAATGGCGACATTAATGTCTACCTGCTTTTACTGTTTGGATTTTCATGGTTTAAGCTACTAACCTTGCAGGCTTGAACAAAAGCATGGAGTTTTTAGTAAACTGGATGCCTGTACATTTGTGCTAAATGTTTACAATGGAGGGAATATTTTAAGTATTGTGACAGATAGCTCAGCACATGCCACCCATGTTGCTGGTATTGCTGCCGCCTTCCACCCGGAGGTAGAATAGCCTTTCTATTGGCAACATTTCCATTACCCTAGTGCTTGTCTGGCAGTAGATTTAACTATCCCGATGCTATATGAAGATGGTTTTATGTTATGCATTGTCTTTGTGAAGGAGCCTTTGCTAAATGGAGTTGCACCTGGAGCACAAATTGTGTCCTGTAAAATTGGGGATTCACGGTTGGGTTCTATGGAAACAGGGACTGGTTTGACTAGGGCCTTGATTGCTGCTGTAGAGGTAGGCCTACTCACCAATATATCTTTTTTACTATTTGGTCATCATCTCTCCCATGCAAAATGCGCTTTCCCACTTTCTTGCTTCTCTTCTTCCTGCAATGGTAGTTCTTAAATTTCGGGTGATCCCTTCTTTAAATTCTCTGAGTGGGTTTTATGTTTTAATTGTAGATACTTTATCATTATCTGCTTCACCATTTAGCAAACTAATCCTATATTTGTTTTGGTGACTGAAAGTTTCCAACATTTTATGATTTCATCTATGGAATCTCTACACGACTCTTGCATGCTTCTCTTTTCTGGGTTTTGTTTTGTAGGTATTGATTCATAAGGTGTGCTTCTATGCAATGTTAGATTAAGTATTTGGGTCTTAACTTCTGTAGGATCTTCGAAAGTACCTGAAATAAAGGAGTTCACTTCTTAAGTAACGAGGAGTTGACTATTGCTCTCTATTTTACTTGGCCACTA
This sequence comes from Capsicum annuum, assembly GCF_002878395.1. NCBI lineage: Eukaryota > Viridiplantae > Streptophyta > Magnoliopsida > Solanales > Solanaceae > Capsicum > Capsicum annuum. Next base: position 215,731,657 of record NC_061113.1, read on the forward strand.
TTGTGCTCTAGTTTTATATGTCTTTGAGGTGTTTCTCCACATATTTCACTGAAAAACTTTGCCTAGATATGAAGAAACTTGTACTTTGGGTTCAGAATCATATAAAAAGATGTGCCAACTGTTTTTAATACTGTGTAGCTGCAAATTTATGGTTAGGTTGAAGTTGAGGATCATATGCCAGCAATATAGTTCTGTTGTGCGTATCTGACAGATTAATTGTCTGTGTCCTTATATTTGTTCTTCTATGTCTTGGAGGATGGCGTAAATCTTGGAACTTCCATACTCTAAATGATCGATAGGTGAATAATCTTTGTAAAGGATGTCTTGCATGCACAGTACCTTCTACAATCACAAAAACCTGGTTAGTCGTATTTCTTGGTTAGTGTGTTAACTACAGGAAGCAAAGTGAATCTTATTCCTTACCCTTCTGTTCTCTAATCTCTTAGTATAGGATAGGTGGTTAAAATAATATCTTCAGGAGCTAACAAGATGAATCAATGATTCAATATCAATTACATGTTCCAATTTACGTCCAAAAAAAAAAAAATCTGCAGTAAACATTTAGCTTTTATCTTCTGGATGGAGTTTGCTGTGTTGAAATGAAATTAGTTGCCTAAAGCATCTTTTGGGTGATTCACAGACTTGGCCAATATATTTAAATGAACGTATTTTATTGCCAAAAGATTCCTAGTATAGAAGACTTGTCAGAAAAAAAAAGCACCTATTATAGAAGAGGCATATACAAGTCTATTGGAAACAACATCTCTACCACTGAGGTAGAGGTTAGTGCATACACTTTACCCTCCCAAATCCTACTCAGTGGGACTACACTTGGTATGATGTTGTTGTAATTGTTAAGCCTTGCTGTAAGGCTGGTACTTTTGTCCTAAAGTGTCCGTATCGTTCGGCATACACATTCACGTTGATGTCAGTTCTATTATATCCGACTCTCTGACGTCTAACAACCTTGGTGTGCCATGTGACCTTACATTACCTCTGAGGTTCTCATTCTTGTGAAGTGAGAAATTTAAGTGCTCTGATTATACGTGTAGTCGCAATAAAAAACTGTGGTTGCAGGGGTAGTTTCTACATTAATTTTTAATCATTGTTGAAATGTGCATGCTTGTACTTGGTGGACAGCATAAATGTGATCTCATCAATATGAGTTACGGAGAACCTACACTGCTGCCAGACTATGGTCGCTTTGTTGACCTTGTCAATGAGGTAATGTTTCATTGCCTTTGTGTGCTCACATTGTGGTGTTCAGTGCATGAGGAACCTGTTAATCGGTTGATCGTTTGGTGGAATATTCAGGTTGTTAACAAACACCGCCTAATATTTGTCAGTAGTGCCGGCAATAATGGGCCGGCTTTGACTACTGTGGGTGCACCCGGTGGCACCAGTTCAAGCATAATTGGAGTGGGAGCATATGTTTCTCCAGCTATGGCTGCTGGTGCTCACTTATTAGTTGAGCCACCTACTGAAGGCCTTGAATACACCTGGTACGTACGTTATTTAATGGTTTCTCGCTTTTCCTATTCGAGAGATGGGACCTTTTGGGATACTTTGTGCCTGTATCCTAGTTAGAATTTGGAGTACAAAATTAGCTCCACGATATTGCAGGTCTAGTCGGGGACCTACTGATGATGGTGATCTTGGTGTCTGCATAAGTGCCCCTGGTGGTGCTGTGGCCCCTGTGCCCACATGGACCCTTCAAAGACGCATGTTAATGAACGGAACATCAATGGCATCTCCATCTGCTTGTGGAGGTGTGGCTTTAATTGTCAGTGCTATGAAGGTAATTCAAATGTTTTGGTCCTTTCATACAGTTTCTCTTGTTTTCCTTTTAACTGAATTCTGTGACCTGCAGGCGGAAGGTATTCCTGTTAGTCCATACAGTGTACGAAAGGCTCTTGAAAATACATCTATACCTGTGGGTGCTTCACCAGAAGAAAAGTTAACCGCTGGACAGGGACTCATGCAAGTTGACAAGTTAGGTTTACTGCTTCCTTTTGAATTTCATTCTTTAGCATGTCCATTGATTTCTTTATGATTCATATCTTGAATGTTCAATGCAGGGCTTATGAGTACATGCAAAAGGTGCAAAATCTTCCTTGTGTGTGGTATCAAGTAAATATCAAGCAGGCAGGAATAACAAGTAAACCAACTTCATGTATGTATGTGTGGGCGCTCGGATCTGTGTTTCGTGCATGTCTGTATTTCTTTGTAGCCCTCCATAATGCCGCAAACCATTTTCCCTAAGTTCTTATTAATGGTGAATTTCCGAAACAAAAAGGAGGTTTATCAACGATGGATAACTGTTATCTTTTCCGTTTTTAGGGGGTAATTTAGCAGTTGCCTTAACTTTAAAAGTTTGTGTATAGTTATCGCCACAATTTTTAGTCTGATAAATTAACTTTTCATTCTGATCTGAAATGCTATTTTGCAGCTGCTACATCTCGAGGAATCTACCTTAGGGAGCCTTTATATTGTCACCAATCTACAGAGGTGAGATTAATCCTCTAATTTTGTTCGTCAAGCATGCTAAAGATTCATATAGCTAACTCCAACTAGTTTCGAGTCTAGGTGTAGTGTTGTGTGCTTGTTGAATAATTTATGGCTGGACACTGATATATTAGGAAGATTCAACAGAATTTGTGGTGCATCTTTGGAGTCTTTGAGTCTCTTGAGTACCTTGGGGCAAACTAGTTAAGATTTAACGTTTTACTAGTAAGGCTTCTCTACCCCACGAAAGTATGGGAAAGGTCTGGGTACATCCACCCTCGCCAGACCCCACTTGTGGAAATATACTGGGTATATTATTGTTGCTGTTTTATTAGTAAGGCATAATAATTCTAATATTAGAGAACTTTTATTATATATATAGAGAGAGAAGTATCTATTACCCCCTGAACTTGTCGAGTTTTATTCATGGTACACTTGAACTTTGACTTGTTCGAAGTACTCCCGAACTTGTTGTTTTAGTAAGTCGCGTGACCCTTTTTTGCTGATGTGGCAAAATGTTTGTATTCACACTCCATCACACGTGTGATGGAGTATTTCATGGGCCAAATCAGCATTTTTCATTATTAAAAAACGAAAAAAATCTATTTTTATTTAATTTTTTCAAAAAATTTAATTATCCCTCTCCCTATTTATTATCCCTCTTCCTCCGTTACTTTCAATCTAAAAAAAATTTCATCCAACTCCAGTTTATTAATTATTTTATGAAATAAAAATTTCATCCGTTTATTAATTTTGTAAAAATTTTGTTTATTAATCTAAAAAAAAATTTCATCCGTTTATTAATTCAATCTAAAACTTCAGTTTCCATTCCTATGAAACTCTTTTAATTTTGTAATCTTAATTATACATATCATATGAGTTATTGTAACTAAAAAAATGTACTAAATATCGAAGCAGATATTTTAAAAAATAATAACTAAATAAATACTAAAGAAATTAAACACATACTTATAATAAAGAGAATGTAGTTATCTTGATTATCGATTTTTAGTCCCTAACGATTTGATTTTCGATTTAACCTATTAGAAAGTACTCATAAAATAGAAAATAGAAAAAGTAGTAACTAACATGAAAAGAAACCAAATCTTAGTCGCAACCAAAATCCTACTTATTGGGTGTATATATATATATATATGGGGTGTAAAATAATAATTTAGCATAAACTTATTGGGTTATCGGTTTACCCAATAATCCACTTAAAAATATCGAAATCGAATCAATGATCCAATAATTTTTTTTATAATATCATTAAAAAATCTTTAACCCTATAACGATAAATCAATAACATTTTTATTGGTTTGATTTTAGTACGCCCCTAACTTAAATTGCAATTTCTTACCCCGTTAATTATAATAAGAAACGTATTTGTGCATGTGAGTCTCCTCAAAATCCTAATCGAAACACTAATCGGAAACTACTATGAAACACTAACTGGAAAAAAATAATTTCATATTTTTAACACACATCAAAATATATAAATTTTTAGAGAATAGCTTACTTGATCGACGAAAATTCAACCTTTCACTATTTTAGAGTAGAGAAAAACTAAAAAATATAATTATTTTAGAGAAAAATCGGATAATTAAGGATAGAAGTGAGTTATTTTTTAATATAGGATAAATATAAGGGAAGATAGTATTTATCCACATGAACATCCATATCAACACTTTTTTCCATGTATACGCGCGTGGTGTACACGCACTGGACAGTTAGCAAAAAAGGGCCTCGCGACTTACTAAAACAACAAGTTCGGGGGTACTTAGGACAAGTCAACATTTAAGTGTACCATGATTAAAACTCGACAAGTTCAGGGGGTAATGCATACTTCTATCTCTCTCTCTATATATATTACTACTATTTAGAAACACGAAGAAGCAGGCACCTCTTCGTCGACGTGCCTGCTTCTTTCGTGATTTTACTGAATTATTACTACTATTTAGAAATACGAAGAAACATGCACCTCTTCGTCGATGTGCCTGCTTCTTCCGTGATTTTACTGAATTACCCCTAAATAATTATTATATGTCATTTATGTATTCAAAATTTAATAATATTTAATAAAATAGACATTTATGACATATCTACTTTAGTTGTTTCAATCGTAATTTTATTATATCACCCTTAATTAATTATTTATTATAAGTCATCTAAGTATTAAAAAATTAATATTATTTAATAAAACAATAAAGTAGAAATAAAATAATAAATTAACTCTTAATGTTTTAAATTACTTAACATCTTATATGAGACCCATTTAAATTTTTTTTAAAAAATATTTTTATATCAATTTTGTTATATCACTTCGAATTAGTTATTATGACTCATTAACATGTCTAATTCACCACATTGTGATATTTGGTTGGATCTTATATATTAGAAAATTAATCATGTTTAGTAAAAAAAAGTAAATTAAACATTTATGACATGCCTGCTTAAGCTGCTCCAATTGTAATTTTATTATATCACCTCTAATTAATTATTATAACTTATCTAAGTATTAAGAATTTGATAATATTAAATAAAAAAAGAAAAATAGACATAGATTAACTGTTGTTGTTTTAAATTAACTTGATATCTTATATGAAGCTTACTTAAATTTTTTTACAAGTATTTTTGTAGCAATTTTACTATATCACTTCTAATTAATTATTATAAGTTATTTAAGACATGTCTGCTTCGTTACTTCAATCGAGGTATATGATTAACTTTCGAAGTTATCTCAGTGTCACTTAAATTAGAATAGAAGAAAAAGTATTATAAATCACAATAGTTAAAAAAATTAAACTATTTTAAAAATATAATTGACTATTAATGCAACAAAAATTTTGATTAGGAGAGTATTAGATTACAATAGCTAACAACTTAAAATAGTAAATTACAGTATAATTCCAAAAAAGTATTATAAATTGCAATAGTCAACAATTTAAATTATCTAAAAGCATATTAAAAATATAATTGATTATTTAAATTTTATTTATATCACATAAATTGAGATAAAAAGATAACATATAGCACGGGCCGATGAACATCTAGTATATAAAACCAGAGGGGATAAGCAGGCAGCGGATCGACATGTTTGCTTGTGTGGCTTGCTTCAGCTGCTTCAACCTTACTTTTACTATATCACCTCTTAATTAAATTATAAGTCATTTAAGCAGGTCGACATGTCTGCTTGTGCTGCCTGCTTCAGCTGCTATATCACCTCTAATTAAATTATAAATCATTTACATATTAGAAAGTCAATAATATTTAATAAAAAAATAACATAGTCATTTCTGACATGTCTGCTTTAGCTGTGTCAACCGTAATTTTACTAAATCACTTCTAATTAATTATTATAAGTCATCTAAGTATTAAAATATTAATAATATTTAATAAAAAGATAAAATAGACATAAAATGATAAATTTACTCTTGATCTTTCAAATTAACTTGACATCTTATATGAGGTCTACTTAAATTTTTTTCACAAATATTTTTTATAGTAATTTTGCTATATCACAACTTCTAATTAGTTATTATAAGTCAGTTAAGACATATTTGCTTCGCTGCTTTAGTCGTGATTTTATTATATCATCCCCAATTAATTATTATGGTCATCTAAGCATTAAAAAATTAATAATATTTCGTAAAAAAGGATAAGTAGACACAAAATGATGTCAGTATAAAAAATTTGATTGACTATCGGAACTATATTAGTGCCACATAAATTGGGATTAGTGCCTCATAAATTGGACTGGGACAGAGTATTACATGAAGTAACATATATTATTTGAAAATGAGATAAAAAGTATTGTAAATCACAATGTTTAAGACCTTAAAAAGTATATATAAAAATATATAAAAAATTTGATCGACTATCGAAATTTTTTATTTGTGCCACATAAACTGGGATGGAGAAAATTTAATTGACTGTCGAAATATTGTCTGCGCCACATAAACTGGGATGGAGGGAGTATTCATATCTTATTGAAAAATTATATAAAAACATTATAAATCACATAATTAACTACTTAAAAATTTAAAAGACATACAATGTTTGGCTAACTCTCGAAATTATATCAGTGTCACTTAAATTGAAATAGAAGAAAAGGTATTATTAATTACAATAATTAAAAACTTTAATTATTTTAATGATTGATTTTCTAAATTCTATTTGTGTCACATAAATTTAGACAAAAAAATAACATATATTGCATGGGCCAGTCGATATCTAGTATATGTGTGTGTGTATATATATATATATACAGGGAGAGAGAGAGAGAGACTTGGGCCACGGTCTCTTTTGTTTGTCATTGTCCTTGAATTACCTGGATCCTGCAAGTTTCCTCCCAGAAACACCAGCATATCATTACCCATTTCCTTTGCCGTAAAATACAACAAGTTGATACAACTCTACACAGGTTATCCACTTCAGCATCACTTCTCTCGGAAAACAGATTTGTGATCCTTTCTTCTTTTTGTCGCCAGCACCCATTCCAGTTCTTCCACGTCCAAACTAGAATTCTTATTTTAAGTTGCCATTTTTAATACAACTGTGCTGTCAAAGAACAGAGGAAAAAAAGAAGTAAAGTAGAGTTGCCACAGGAAGCATCTATGTGTGCCTTATTAAGGTTCAAAAGAAACTACTGACTGGATAAAAGGTTTGCCAGTCGATTTAGTGGATACCTGGCTTTGAATGGAGTTAGGTTTTCGGTGTTTCAGGTGGAGTGAGGCAAACTGAATAATAGAATCTCATTTTAGATATTCTTTTTCAGTGTCAAGGTATTCAAATTTGATGCATTCGTATGGTTCCTTATTACTAGGTAACTAGTCATCTTGCTATGACTCTCTGCTTCCTTTTAATGGATGTTTTCAGAATAAAACTGTATTGTGTATGATGGGGAAATGTAGAATCCGATGGTGATATTGATCCTTTCGGTTTGAGAGGAACATATGAAATTCTTGAAAATGGTTTGAGCTACTTTTCCATACGATGTTAAGTATATTGATGCAGAAAGAAGCTGCGCATATCTGCTAAATGCAAAGTCATCTGAAAGGAAATTTGGTGTAAATGCCATTTAGATGGTCATGAATTTTTTGATTATATTGTTACCCCTTAAAGGTTGTTAACATTCTTTCCTCAGTGGACAGTGGAAATTGCACCGAAGTTCCATGAAGACGCAAATAATTTAGATCAATTGGTTCCTTTTGAAGAGTGCATTGAGTTGCATTCTACTGGAGAGACAGTAGTGAGAGCTCCTGACTACCTCCTTCTCACCCATAACGGTCGCAGTTTCAGGTTACTCAGTCACTGTTCTCTTTTTCACTGTTCTCATTTGATGATTGATGTAAATCATGTTACTTTCTTATTGTGTTCCTCTGTCCATTTTGTGTTTTCTGAATGCGTGATCTTTCATAACTACTTTTGAATTGTCAAATGCTAAATCTTGGGTATTATCTGGTGTTCAACAAGATTTGTGGCTTAACCTCAATGACGTGTTGGGATTTTCCAGTTTGCTCTACTGTTGATTATTCCAAGGGTAGTGCTGGAAAAATCTTTATATTTTAAGCAATGTTCTATTACTTTAAAAAGGCAAAGTTGGTCAGAGGGGGAGTTGTACTCTACCGTTGCAGCAAGGGATACTTGGATGACCTTTGAACACTGAAATATGGTGGACAAATAATTGATTGCTCTGCAGGCCCTTAAACTATTGGATCTTAGTCAGCCAACCTGAAATCCAGTTGATGTCAGATAACCACGGGAGCTCTTTAAGAGCTAGCAGGAAACATCATTCCGTTAGTTTTCTGCACAATGGTGTCAATTTTGAGTGTGTAATAGGAAATCCAACCTTGACTCCACTTCTTACCTGTTATCCACTGGGTTCAGTAAGCAGTATCCTTTTCTAGGGATTGTCTCATGCATGTGCTCTCCTATGCCTTTTCCTGCAAGTGTTACTGAAGAAGTGGAGAGACTTCAGAGGAATTTCTTTCAACACAAAGGATAAGTCAAAAAGGTCTCACTTTTAGGAGTTGGAAGGTGGTCGCAGGCCCAATGTAATTTGGAAAGCACGGGCGAAAATCTACGGGGCACCGAGAAGTCTCTCTATGGAACTGATGAAGTATAGATTCTTTGATGAAGTATAGATTCTTTGATGAACTGATGAAGTATAGATTCTTTAGGAAGTGCGTATTTTGTGGTTCAGGAATTCTTATATTAAATCATGGCTATTGCCATTAACCACAGCTCCACATTTCTCTTTATATAGCATATTTATGATTTGTCTCTTGACTTAACAAGTCATTAACATGATTTTTATTTTAACTCATGATATGATTCAGGGTATAGACAAGAAAAAAAAAAGAGATTAGATGATTATATGGGAGTACAATATGGGAAGAAACTCATGTTTTCTCTTCATTCTTCCAGCATAGTTGTGGACCCCACCACGTTAAGTGATGGCTTGCATTTTTATGAAGTATATGGCATAGACAGCAAAGCACCATGGCGAGGACCACTTTTCAGAATTCCAGTGACCATAACAAAGCCCTCTGTTGTGACGAGTAGACCCCCTGTAATTTCCTTCCAAGGAATTTCATTTGTACCAGGTGATTATTATATTGCTAATCTATGAGTACAATTTGTTCTCTGTGTCTCGTCTATGTCTCTTCAGTGGTACCTGTGTCAGGATTACAAGTAGGGTGGTGTCTGCTTGGTCTTATGGATCATTTTGCTTCGTTACATCCTGTTTAAGTACCAATCCATATTTATCCCTTTATAATTGCTTGATATTCTATTGATTAAATGTTGCCCCAACTCGTTTGTTGCAATCCTCCACTCAAGTTTGAATTTCGTTTTTGTATTTTAAAAAGTTTTTTGTCCTGATGCTCGTGTGCTTGTTAATGAGTTTACATAACTCCTATGGGCATGTCCACTTTGCGGCATGTAATTTGGTCAACAGATTGTATCCGTTCTCTCTCCCCCACTTTTTTTTTTTTTGTAAAGGAAAAATTGCTGAGCACTAATGATGCACGGTTCAAGTGTTGGTGGATAATGAGCCCGGCCATATAACCTTCTCTACTTAAATGCCAGGCTTTTGTCTGAGACAGGGTTTGAACCTGGACTGTGTGCCTAGCCAGCATAAAACACTCTGGGCTCTTAGCCACTAAACCAAAGCACTGGGAGCCAACAAGTTGCATGCCGTCATATAGTTTTGTTTACCAAAACACAGTACCAGTCCCTTTTTATCTTTTTCCAATTGGAAACATCATGTTTGTAAGATTTGGATTATCCTTACTGAACTGGAACTAGTTTAGGAGCTTGGACTTTAACTTTGTAAAGCTGAATGTGGAGAACTAACTTCCGGGGCTGTGTTTAAGATGTGGGTGTAGGCTAGATTGCACTGGCATATTTTGGTGCAAGTGCGTGAGAGAGAAGGAGGGAGCAGTCGTGGGGAGGGACGGGGAATGAGAGAAGAATTCTTTTTTTAGTGTTGCTAATTAAATTAAGACTGTTTTTGACTATATTTTTTGAAAGAACACGGTTTTGCATGTATGATATCTTGTGTTGAAGGTTTGGTGTTGATAGAATATTGCCTTGTCGGCTAAGTTACATGAAGAATTAGTCCTGCCATTTCTGTTGAGTTTCTCATCCTAAGAAAATGTGCACTGTCTTTCAATAGTTTGCACTCAGTTTACTCAATTTGAATGGTGGTCTAAAGTAGGATGCAATAGATGCATATCTGAAAAATGACAATTGAATTGACTATGTTCAGACAAATCGAAGGGTTCATAAATCTGAAAAATGACAATTGAACTGACTATGTTCAGACAAATCGAACGGTTCATAAAACGATCTAAGCTGCTGATAGCTTTAGCTGCAAACCATGGAAAATCGGGTAGCCTATAATTTACATGAGACATTTTGTTACAGGTAATATAAAAATTATATAGTGTTGCTATGATCTGGACCAGATTTTTGGTGAGAATCTATACCGTCAGATTGACTGCAATAATGTGTTGTAAATAGATGTGGATTTGGGGGTAAGAACCCAAAAGAAAAAGTTAAAAAAGTATAGCAGAAATTTGAGGAGGGTATAGACCGCCACGTGAATCCACAAACTAAACTTTCATTTTGTTTGCTTAAAAATCATTTTCAGGTAGATGTTGCTTGTTCTTCCCTTGACTGCTTTGTCATTGCCAACTTTTTTGCATGCACACTTGTGTTCAGGCCAAATTGAAAGGAGATTTATTGAGGTACCATTTGGTGCTTCCTGGGTGGAGGCCACCATGAGAACATATGGATTTGATACAGCTAGAAGATTCTTCATAGATACTGTTCAGGTAAAAAGTATCGTGATTTATTGTGTTGTTCTGTTGTAAAAGTTACCTCCATTCACGTGCTTGTAATCTACAGCTTTCCCCGTTGCAAAGGCCCATTAAGTGGGAAAGCGTGGCCACATTTTCATCACCTTCTTCCAAAAGCTTTACGTTTCGTGTGGAGGGTGGTCAGACAATGGAATTAGCAGTAGCGCAATTTTGGTCCAGTGGCATAGGCAGTCATGAGACCACAGTTGTTGATTTTGAGGTAGTTATTTCATAGTACAATATAACTGAAATTGGCTCTTATATTTATATTTATATTTATATTTCTGTTCTGAATGATTAATTTCCGATGGCCATTGGATCTTAATAGGAGGCATGCTGTCATCCTTTATTCTTTTCGCCTTGTCTGCATTATTTTTATTTTTTTCTTGAACTGAGCACTTCCAATCTAAGATGAGAGATTTTGTAACAATTAAAGTTGTTCGCACCCTCCTTTTGGTTTCTGAGATACTTTCTTAATGTGGGAGTCCTGCCATTTGAATGGTCCAAGGTGAGGATGCTGACTTCCTCTTGTCAAGAGGATTGATTCTATTAATGCAGGAAAGCAGTTAAAAATTGGAGTACCATAAATTCTTTTGATCTAAATTTAAGCAAAGAGTTTCATAAAATTGCACAGAATAATTGTTCATTGAAATGTGTACCCTGGTCATGCATCTTATATGTAGAAAACGGGAAGAGAGAGTAGTTAATATAGCAATTCAAACTTTGTTAGTCCAGAAGGCTGAACTTTTACTTATTGTCTTCTCCATTAAGAATGAAAGTATAGATGCAATGCAAACTAAGCACTTTCTTTATCATAAAAAGCAAAGTTATTTAGTAATGAAATGGCCCCGAATAGTGCGGAACAGATGGAGAAGCTTCATACAGCAAATACTTGCTTTAAGGTATAGTTGATCAATATTCTTTCCTTATGTTGTATAAATGTATCTACTCCTTTTTACTGAATGCTATTCACATGGATGCTTGGGTTTACTGCGTGACATGATAATTATTTTCTTATGAGTAAAATTTCCAACCCCCTCCTGGACAACCCAATCTTCTGGAGTGATGAAAGAGAACATTTGCTTGGAAATTTTCATGCTTTGCTTGCTTAATTATATTGGGGACTTCCCTGGACCCCGCAGCTTAGTGCACCAGGCTGCCCTTTAGTTAAATATATTGGGAGATGAATAAGACAGTGATGCCTCTTGGGTCTTTGATTGAAATTCTCAGATTGCATTCCGTGGTATAAACATCAGCAAAGAGGAAATTGTTCTTGATGGAAGTGAAGCACCTGTGAGGATTAATACTGAAGCTCTTCTGTCAACTGAAAAACTTGTCCCTTCTGCAGTACTCGACAAGGTCAAAGTGTTTCTTGAACTATTGATGTTAGCCACTCTGAGTGACTTCTTCAGGAGCGTGAAATGCTTACATGATCTCTTTTTCCCTTTGGAATATGCTTTCAGATAAGAGTTCCATATCGTCCAGTTGATTGCAAGCTGCACGCGCTTTCAGCAGACCGGGACAAATTGCCCTCAGGAAAACAGATTCTGGCTCTTACATTAACGTGCGTTTGATCTCTTGGAACCAGGTATACTTTGCTTGATTGCATTTTGGATAGTAACCATTTCCAGCTCTTCTTTCTGCAGCTACAAATTCAACCTGGAGGATGATGCTGAACTGAAGCCTCAGATTCCCTTACTTAACAATCGGATCTATGATAACAAATTTGAGTCTCAGTTTTATATGATATCGGATGTGAATAAGGTATAGATTCAATTCTGTTTGATATGAAAGCAACAGAGTAAGCTTGACTTGTGCACCCCCCCCCCCCCCCCCCCCCCCCCCCCCCACCCCAAACACACACAAAAAGAAAAAATTAAGAGTATCTCAAAGAAGATACGAATTTTCATTACTGCCTAACAAGAGGTAATGACCCTTGGAGTGGAAGATAAGAATGCTTAGTTAAAAGAGGTTTTCTTACTTTCTTTTGGGTTTGTAGTTGTCTTTTGAAGGAGGGGTGCTGTGCATCACATTGTTTTACTTGTATGTGCACAAGAAATAGTATCTGAAATATTCAGAAGGAATTCATCAATAACAGAAGGAAATTTCATTCCAATGTTTAAATGTAGCTATGTAATGCGACAGACCTTCTGCGAAGCGAAAATTAGAACTAACTGTACCAATTGGTCCAGATAGCCTAAGAAAGCTAAAAACATCAGTGGTGAAGTATGACAAGAAATCTTGGTATAAAATTGAGCTACTTCTATAAAGAAATGGAGTACTTCATTGAGAGCGCACGTAGTTCACAACCTTAATTCTCTTTCTTCATAAAGCAGTCTTTGAAAAACATAATCTTCTATATTTGCATATACTCCCCCCGTTCCTATTTACTTGTGACCTTTTTAAGTTGCACACCCCATGAGAAAAAGCATTAAATTAGAAGGTAATTTGTCTAAATTACCTTTATTTATTACTCATCTTTATTTAATTCTTCTCTTTTTTGCACTATATTAATATCTCTCCATATTTATTACTAAGGGTAAAGTGGAAACAAACAACTAATTATGCCTTGGTTTTGTGAAATGACAAGTATTAAGGAATATCTATTTTTAGTAAGGACGACAACTAATTAAGAATGGAGGAGTAGTTGATAATTTTTTTGGGCAACTAATTAGGAATGGAGGAGTAGTTGATAATTTTTTTGGGCAAGCATGCATGATTTGAAGAAAAATTAAAACCACAAATCTAACGGATCGTGCATATTTTGTTGAACTCAACAAGTGGATGCAAATTGTGTGAGTTAAACAATACTGGTTTATTTCACTTGTTTTCGTTGTAATCATGAATCTGACCGTTCTTCTATTAAAAAAAGTTTATTATGATCATTATATACAGGTAATCTGACCATTTTCACTTGCTATCCTCTCCTTTTATTCTGTAGCGGGTGCATTCTATGGGTGATGTTTATCCAAATTTCGCAAAACTTCCGAAGGGTGAATACACTCTACAGCTATATCTGAGGTATGTTGGTGCCCTAACATCATTTGTTTGATGTGCTGCAAGGGCGTGCAAATTATTTTCCTCGTTCTCTATTTGACTTAAATATACTCATTGCCGAAGGTTCTTTCCCCTTTTTCACCCAGGGACATGAAGTTGTCTGGGCTTGAGTTTTAGACCATAAAAGTTCCATCTCTATGCTAGTAAGTAAAACATAAGGTGTTAAGTGAGGTGACTTGGATTTGGTTTCCACCTTGTCTTTTTTGTTTTTAATACCTTTGGATATGTTAGAAAGTTAAGCACTGGTGTTAGAATGCTAGAATTAGGGTCCGTTTGGCCATGTGAGATGAAATCATGATATGAAATCATATGAGATGAAGTTGAAGTTTTGTTTGAAAATGCAATTTGGTATTTTAAGCTGTATTTGTTTCTTATAAACAAAAAGCTTCCGTAAGTTGTGAAAACTATCAAAATTGCCCGAATTCTTTATACAATCTTACAAATAAGAAAAAGTTCATAACAAAATATAATACACTATCACAAAACCATTCTAAAAAAATACTACATTTATTGATCAAATGGTAAAGTAGGAGTTGATTTGAAGTAATAAATTTTTTTTTAGGCAATTGGCCATGAAAATAAAAAAAAGTTGGAGTTGGAGAGGGAATTGGAGTTGTGTTTGGTCAATTTTTTTTTTTGAGAGAATTTTTTAACTATAAAGGTGAAGTTGAAATTAGAAAAGAGTGAAAACAAGTTGAGACTTAGTTTTCACTTTTCCAAATAGAACTTCAAGCTGTATTTGGATTTTTTATGGCAAACCATCATTTTTTAATAAAATGAATAGATTTTTCAAAAAAAAAAGTGAGTATTTCTCATGTTCAAACGGAGCTATATGTTGGTGAGAGTAATGGTTGAATGAGATAGAAATGGTTTAAAGATTGGTAAAAGTAATAATATGAACTATAAATCTTATTTACGTATGGAATAAATGGTTGGTAAATATACATGGTGGGGTTTGTTGACAAAATATAAACTTGTGGGTTAGTTTTTGTATTTGAAAAATCCCAAATCATGATTTTGAAATTCCCAAATCATGCTTTTGGAGAATTTGCGATTTCATGTCATGATATGAAATCATGAAATGAAATCACATGACCAATGCTGATTTCATATCACAGACATGAAATCGCTGTCCTAACGCCCACTAGTGTGTTAGAAGAGGTGAGCTATTTTGTCACACATGGGCATATATCATGTTTATTGGGTCTAACACCTTTAAATAGGTGTTACTTGTCTTCATGATATCATAGCATCGGTATGTTTCACTTCTTTTTTTCTGGTAGGGGCATCAACCGGTAGATTAAAGTTACTTGAGCCAGTTTTCATTGTGAAACCTCAGCTAATGCTTGTACCTATTTGACACTACTGTTCAAAGTGGGCGTATTAGACCACTCATCACTAACCAGTAAAACAAATAAAAAACAGCAACTTCACTCGTGGTGACCTGGAACCATGTCCCTGACTCTAGCTAATAACAAGAAGACTTTTGAGGAAGAAATTTTAAGGGCATGGTGCTTAACCCATGCCGCAATCCCTGACATATCACCATCGACCCCGCCGGCATCTCCTATTCTCGAACTACCCAAACCCCACCTATATCCATTTCCCCGTGAAGATACTGTTGATTTTGAAATCGAACTTGAAACCGGCAATGGGAAAGTCTTTATCAAATAATAGGATCACGTAACAAAAGGCGAATCCCTTTCTCAACAGAATGCACAATCATTTTTTTGGTTGTCCTCTCTGTCAAATAGAAATTTTTTGCCATTGTTCTCTTAAAAATTTAATGAGGAATGTTTCTTTAATTGGATTTTCTAGCCCCAACACTCCTTTTTTTGCTTGTGACTCTTCTAACAGCCAATTATTACATTGTAATGTGAAACCAATCCATGCTTTGTTTCTTTTCGCGGTCTTATGAGATGCACACACATTGATCGTGCCCAGTAGGTTATCTTGAATATAACAAAAATTGTCCTCACCAGCTTGTAATATCTATGGTTCAGGCATGACAATGTACAGTACCTAGAGAAGATGAAGCAATTGGTCTTATTCATTGAAAGAAAATTGGAGGAAAAGGTACACTGCTATACTCTTACAGATGAAAACTTGTTCAATCTGAACTAATCAATAGTTAAGAGATGCAGGCTGACATCTCCTTTTATCTGATGCATTGGTCCTTTCAGTTGTGTAATTGTTATCTCCTTATTTACATGTTCGAGATTTCATGTTTAAAGTCGTGATTTTTTACTTGCTTTTGGAAGTTCTCGTATTTCCTCTCAGCAATCAAGTAAAGAAAACCAGAAAAAGTAAATCTTTAACTTTCTAATACTCTCTTAACACTTAACTATGCAAAAGGATGGCTGTGGAAAGGAAGTCTCTTATGGGTTTTAATCCAATAGGGTACTCAATGATCCTGTGGGGGTTTGAGGTGAATTAGGAATAAAAGGGTTCTGGGTGCTCACTGTAGGATTTCTGGTTCAATCTTTAGACCTGCTACTGCACATTTACATGTATTTTCTATTTACTTTTGAAACCGTTTATGCTCCTTAGAGTAAATGTGTTTTGTTCATTATGACGGGAAACCTAATTAGGTATGTACGAATTAGGTCGAGTAGTAGAAAATAGGCTGTACAAAAAAGTGACGCAGAAGATATCTTGGTCCTCTCCTTGAGATTTTGATCAGCAGTTGTAGTAATAATTATCTCATCGTCTTCTTAATTTTTTATTGTTTTAGGAGGTTCAGGTGGCAGTCAGGTAATTGGGATTTGGTCCATACAGATTCAAGGCAACTGATTGCAATCCCTATAGGGTTATTGGGTAGGATTGAGGTATTTCAGTTATAGCTGGGTTGCGAGCTTGGATAGCTCTCAAGGGAAGGCATCTAACATGCTGTCATTTCTATGTCCAATCAAAGTAGACACCTGGAATGGGATGGTGAACTGATGAATCTAGGCAATGAAAAGCATAGGTGTTTTGCTAATCTGTCAGGGTAGTTCAGCACACAATTGCAAGCTAGCGTTCTCACCATTCCCTTGGTTTATGCAGGTTATCACGAGCCTATTCAAAATTGGTCTTTTGTAGTATGTTGGGTCTTAAATAAGGCTTTCAAGTAATTCATAAAAGGAAAAGAAAGCAATTCCTGCTCCTGATTACTCAATGACATGGGTTTTAAACCTATTTGGCATTTACAATGAATGTATATTTCCATATTTACATTTCTTATCATTAATATTCTTAACTCTGCCCCTGAAGTTGGAGACCACATATTATATGCTCCTAAATTGCCACAATATACTCTCTTCTGGAGCTACCGTGCAATTTTGTAAGAATATATGTAAACTAATCATTCAATTGGAAAGAAACTTGTCATAATGCATCCCGATTAATTTTTTGTGGAATAAAATGACAATCTGCATCCTGATTAACTTTTGGTCTAATAAATTATAAGCTACTTCTATGTGCTTCCTTCTTTCATGGGACACTGTATTTGATGCAATGTGTATTAACTTGATTGTTACATACCAATTTGATGCGCGTATCCACACCTCAATTCTAGCAGAAGTTGCTTTAGCCATATAAGCTCACATGTTGGTAAAACCGTTGCTCAATAATAGATCCCAAAATGCAACCAATCATTAGGTGTATGATGATTAACGATGTTAAAAAGGATGAGGTAGATCTAAATGGAAGTTTTCCCAAAAGATCTACAATCTCGTGTAATTCATGTGGAAT
Organism: Capsicum annuum; assembly: GCF_002878395.1. Taxonomy (NCBI): domain Eukaryota; kingdom Viridiplantae; phylum Streptophyta; class Magnoliopsida; order Solanales; family Solanaceae; genus Capsicum; species Capsicum annuum. Next base: position 215,749,317 of record NC_061113.1, read on the forward strand.
TACCGAAGAATGGAACTTAATCCATATAAGCAGTACCAAATATTTACGATTGAAGTGAATGGACAGAAAGGAGCAGAAACGCTATCACTAGAACTTCCTTCAGCAAGAGATCGATGATCTGGATCATCCAAGTACTGACTGCCAACTCTTAGGACCAACCAAAACCTTCAAAACTCTAGCATAATGGCCCCACCACTCTACCCTTCTCCACTTAAATGCCCACTTAAATACTTGGCTCGATGCAGCACTCGAACCTATAACCTAATTCGTGAGTCCCTCAGCCTTTGCCACTTGAACTAAGCCTGCGGAGCAAGTAACTTAATTAGGTCTACACTGCGTGACACTCTTCAATGTCTTTGTTTACTGATGCATAACTTTTTTGTATAGGACATTGTTCGGTTGAACTTCTATTCTCAACCTGATGGCCCACTAACGGGTGATGGTTCCTTCAACTCTTCAGATCTGGTTCCAGGGTATGTTTAGTCCAGTTTATGACGGTTGTCTGTTTCTTGCTGTCATGTCACCACGTGTATTGTTTTACATCTTGATATTTGTAGAATGAAAGAATCATTTTATGTGGGTCCTCCAGCGAAGGACAAGCTCCCAAAGGTTTGTCCTACCAAATTCCGTTCTGTCGCTTAACTCAGGACTTGTCATCCCGTCATCCCTTATCTCTGAGCTGTCCTCATGGGTCCTAGTCATTGTATGATTTGTATAATCTACTTGCAGAATTCCCGTGAAGGATCTGTATTGTTTGGCCCAATGTTATATGAAGAGGGAAAAGGTCGGCAGAAGAGTCCTGCTTCTTATCAAATATCTTATTTTGTGCCACCAATGAAGGTTTTCCCTTGTATCCTTCTGTCCAGATTACCTTCTGCAATGCAAAGATAATCTCTTTCATTCGAGTCTCTGCTGGTCTTTATAGATTAAATGAACAACATTGTCATTTCAGCTTGATGAAGACAAAGGAAAAAGTTCAAGCGACACCAAGTCTGTCTCAGAAAGACTAGAAGAAGAGGTATTCATATTTATTTATTAAAATCTAATGTTGGCAAGTTAGTTGGTTTAGTGTCCTTATAGTAGGTCAGTCTGCTTAACAATTTTCATTGAGTGAAGTCATTGCTTTTCCTTTTTCCTGGAGTTGGAGAAGTATTCTCATACATGCAGTATCTAGTTAGATGTTGAATCAATTGGAGTGGTTATATAACCTTTCTTCTCCTTTTTAACAAGATAAATAGTACACCACCATACTGAAAGGGAAAACAGCTGCTTCTGCTTTACAACCGTTTGTTTCTGTGTAGTTGCTTAGAAAGAGTATCTTTCTGATTTCGATCATTTACTTTCTCTAGTATTGTGACATGCCTAATAGTATCTCTCCTTTGGCCAATCAGGTCCGCGATGCTAAAATAAAGGTTCTTGCTAGCTTAAATCAAGGCACAGATGAGGAACGCGCGGAATGGAAAAAGTTATCTGAGTCACTTAAGGTAATTGTTAAATTGTTTTAAGGAGGTGAGAATAAGTGCTTTGAAGGCCTAACTTGTGAGCTAATAAATCTGATTGACATTGGAAGTACCAACTCAGAATAGGTTAAGCAAAGCCCATTTCTGCCTGCTGAAAATTTGCAACTTTTACACTGTTCTGAAGTCTGCCAAACTAAAAACTCTGCATTATTTCAATTTGGAGAAAAAAGGAATAAATTAGATGCTTTGAAATTGAGATGACTCCTACTAATGGAGTTAACTTAGAAGTCTGAGGGCCCTACTCAACTGGTGCAAGGGAAGACTGACGAGTATGCAGAAAGGGTTGATGACAGTTCTGTGCAGATCTCTGTCAGCTTCATATTGTTTTTGGCCTTTACCTCATGTGTCAAACGTCTGATTTAGGCTACTTGTTTTGTGTGTCAACTTTGTACTGCCTCTTCTTTTTTAGAGGGAATTTGTTTATTTTATTTCTCCAATAATAGAAAATGTATTTGCTGTTAAAATGCGACTGTTGGATCTTTTTCGTGCTCTCTCCAGACTTCTGTAGAATTTCCCTTTTATCATTCCGTTTGCACTGATTTCTTGCTCTATCTATTTATATGCTCACCATGTATGACAATGTTGTTTTCATTTTTTATTTTTTCAATATACTTTGCAGTCAGAGTACCCAAAATACACTCCTTTGCTTGCTAAAATATTGGAAGGCGTGCTTTCTCGGAGCAATATTGAAGACAAAATCCATCATTTCACAGAGGTAAACTTCAATTCTGAAGTATACACCTCAATTTGCTCTTTCTGGGTTCATGTGAGTAGTTACCCAGTGTCAATCTGTTTCATATGCAAATTGTTGTAACTGATGGGCCTTGCTTCTTTTTTATTTTCCATGTACTCCAGAAAATAAATCATTGTGTTTTTATTTGTCTGCTAAAAGATATTTTCCAAGGAAAGCATTTCCACCAAAAGGGGAAAATGACCTTGTGAGTGGAAGTGGTCTCCCTTCACTCTGTTTCAACTTTTAACCTTTTTTTTGGTAGACTCAGCTCTTAACTTCTTATCATTGCTCCAACCAGAAATTAAACATTACTTAATTAAATATCTTTTGTCCTACGTTTTTGTTCTTCACACCTCCGATCCCTTCTCCTCATAAGCTCTATGATTCTCAAGATAATATTGAAATGTGGATCCTCAGGCCCTGCCATTGTGAAGCTTCCATATAGAAACCGATATCCCTTTTCCAAATATTTTTACGAATATGCTCTTTTGATGTTGAAGTGCATTTCTTGGAACTGCCATTTAGAAATTTTTTTAAAGAAACTTCATCATATAGCTGCCATTTGGGAGGATGTGCTTCATCTGGGAGGAGAGTGGTCAATTTCTTTTGAATGACAGCATATTAACAAGTAGGTCAGGCAAATTGTTGGCAAACATATTTGCTCAGACAGGCGATAAATACTTGAACTGTTTTTTGTCTTCCCATATAGTCTAAGTGATCATGGATTTTAAGACTCGTTTTCTCCAGGTTATCACTGCAGCAGATGAAGTTGTTGCTAGTATCGATAGAGATGAATTGGCAAAATATTGTGCCCTCAGAAGTGACCCAGAAGACGAGGCTACAGAAGTGAGTGTTAATCTTTGGGTGTTTTTACCTCTAGAGTACATTTTCAAGTGGAGAAAACTAGTCAGCATAGCAGTTAATGTTGTTCGGTACTTCTCTCTTTTCACCCTCTGCTAACTGTAAAAACCAGGGCTGCTGGATTTGTCCTTATATTTCAGCAGAACAGTTTTTTCTCCCAAGTAACTGTTCATGACTACAGTCTACTCCATTTGACAGAAAATGATTTTCACCTTCTGCTAACTGTAAAAACCAGGGCTGCTGGATTTGTCCTTATATTTCAGCAGAACAGTTTTTTCTCCCTAGTAACTGGTCATGACTACAGTATACTCCATTTGACAGAAAATGAAGAAGAAGATGGAGACAACCCGTGACCAGTTAACTGAAGCACTCTACCAGAAGGGATTGTCTTTGGCAGAGCTTGAAGCATTGAAGGTAATGAATCTTTAATGGAGCCATGGACCTTCTATCCTTGCTCGAGTGCTGACAGCTGAGATGATTGCTTAGGCAAATAAGAATAAAGATTGGCCTTTGAATGAAAAGTTCTTTGTTTAAAAAGCTTTAGTCTTTGAGAGTTTTGGAACATGAAGCAAAATTAGGCTATTAGACGCTTGTCCAACAAAAGAAAAATAAACAGAACAGAATAAACTGGACGGAAGTGGTTTGTCCATCTGTATAGCTCCTGAGACTTCGTACTGGCATTTCATATCTAGCATATCTTCTAGAGTGGATTGTTGTGGATATGTTCAATTTTAAACATCAGTTTGTCTTAGTGTGCAGTGCAATCACACAGTTAATGAGCTTCTAACGTATTAAAATTATTGTATCCTTTTTGGCTCTGAGTTTAACCTTTGGCTATTGGAAATTTCTGTAAGTGATCCCCAACCCTGGGAGTCCTAAAAAGTTTTTAAAAATGGGTAAGGTTATTCTACCAGATAGAATCGATGAAGGAGAAAGCATTGGTGGGATGAATGCTATAGTTTCAGGAAAAAAACAAACTAATCAAGTAACTGGCAAACTGAATTTCGTATTTCTATTTTTCCTGCGTCAGAGTATGATTAGATCTTGCACATGTGAGAGTATGTTATTATATTTAAGTTAGTTTGCTCAGTCTAAAGGTTTTCGGTTGAGTAGGACCAAGACAGAGTACTTGGAGTGTAAAGTTTTGTGATGTGTCGCAGGAGGCTGACTTGGTGGTGAAGCTGGACTCTTAGGCCATTAGAAGAGGGAGTTTCAAGTATCTGGGGCCTATGATTCAGGGCAATGGTGCGATTGAAGATGTCACGCATCGTATTAGGGCAGGGTGGTTGAAATGAAGGCTCGCTTCGGGAGTTCTATGCGATAGGAAGGTGCTCCCGAAGCTTAAAGGTAAGTTCCGACCGGCTATGTTATATGGAGCGAAGTGTTGGCCAATTAAGAACTCCCATATCCAAAAGTTGAAGATGGCGGAGATGAGGATGTTGCGATGGATGTGCGGCCATACCAGGAAAGATAGGTTGAGGAATGAGATTATTCGGGAGGGAGAAGGTGAGAATGGCTTCGGTGGAGGACAAGATGCGGGAAGTGAGGTTACGTTGGTTCGGGCATGTGATGAGGAGGGGCTCTGATGGTCCAGTGCGAAGGTGTGAGACACTAACTATGAATGGTTTTAGGCGGGGTAGAAGTAGGCCGAAGAAATATTGGAGAGAGGTGATTAGGCAGGATATGGAGCATTTACAGCTTACGGAGGACATGACCCTTGATAGGAAGTTATGGAGGACGCGAATTAGGGTAGAGGGTTAGGGGGTGGGAGTGCGTCGGTAATTGTAGTGAAGCGTTCTTTATTTGGGTCGGAAGTTTCTTGTTCGTGGTGTTGAGTGATTGTTTGTGGTTTCAGATAGATAGTTTTAGTATTATCTGGTAGTTGTAGTATTATCTTGTGGCTAGCGGTGTTGTTTATTTTACATATTGTACTAGTTTATATACATCTATGTTTTGTGTTTGTTATACTGCTATTAGTCCTAAGCTGGGGGTCTATCGGAAACAACCTCTCTCTACTTCACCTGAGGTAGTGGTATGGTTTGCGTACACTCTACCCTCCCCAGACCCCACTATGTGGGAATACACTGGGTATGTTGTTGTTGTATATACATGATTATTTTTTACGTATATATATAGTAGATGTCGAACCCCCTTCAGTTAGTTCGTATGTTCACTTGTGAACCCCCTTGGTGAAAATTCTGGCTCCGAATGATCACCTGATGCAGTTAGATTTGAGTTAAGTCTGATAGGGATGATCACCTGATGCAGTTAGATTATGAGTTGGTCTTCATCTTCTGTTGTACATTTTAGATTATGAGTTGGTCTTCATCTTCTGTTGTACATTCTTCTTTCAGTCATCATTGATCATGCACAAGAATTGCTGCATGAAGTGCCTGCGGATTCTTCCTTCTTTATTTTTAAAATTTATTTTGTATTTTTGTTTTTTGAGTGCCTAAATGGGTTGATAATGTTTTTTTTTGTAGGGTGGCAGCACTGCAGATAAGGCAGAGAGCCAGGTTGCATTGGAGTCTGATGTCCAGTCAGATATGTTTGAAGAGAACTTCAAAGAGCTAAAGAAATGGGCGGATCTGAAGTCTTCTAAATATGGCATCCTTTCGGTTCTCCGTGAGAGGCATCATGAAAGACTTGGAACCGCGCTGAAGGTACTACTACTTTGAGCATTTTGTCAATGATGTAAATTTTACTTGGTGCATCAGTACACTATATATTCATTATTTTCTCGGATGGGTGAACTCTTTCATTCTTGCTCACTTTAACAGTATTTCATACCTGGAACTTGGAATGCATACATTTTTATAACGCTTGTTAGCTCTTGTAATTACAAAATCGTTTCTTTTAAAAAAATTGAGATCATTTGCGGACTTGTTACATCAGGTTCTAAATGACATGATACAAGATGATGGTAACCCACCCAAGAAGAAGTTTTATGATCTGAAGCTCTCTTTGCTCGATCAGATAGGATGGAGCCACTTGGTGGTATATGAGAAACAGTGGATGCAAGTACGATTTCCATCGTCACTACCTCTGTTTTAGTGTTTGTTCGGTGAACACACCATATTTAGTAGAATACGAGAGAAAGAAATGATGTCAACAGTTCTGCATGAAGAAACTTGATCATTTATGGCACTGTGCAATGTTGAATAAAAGTCTTCCTTTCCAATATTCACCTAGTTTGTTTTCTTTAGTCCTATTAAGAAGAAGGATTGCATGTTTAAACTATGTAATTTAAAAGTGATCTGGCACCGCTCTGGCTCCATGCTATTATTGTGTATCTGGGCGTTTATGGTTTCTATGGGCATTCATCCTCAACAATCAGAATACGGCGATATAAAATTGGTTTTCTGGTTTGAGTTCTTGTCGTTCATGCACTTGGCTGTACTTGCAGAGTTCATTCATGTTTTGAATTCATCATTGCTTTACCCTACCCTTTACTTAGAGCTCAAGTTATGAAAACAGAGTTTGGGAGTGCAACCATAGTCTTTCAGCTAGTCGTTTTCAAAGCAGCAGTACAAAGTGCAACCACCTTTTGTTAATTGGGCATATTTCTTTCCTATGAATATTTTGACTTCTGCCCAAATAGACCCTTTATCCTTGTTTTCCTTCGACAGCCTAACCGCTCGATAGCCTAACCACTCGGTTTTAGTAGTAGGTTCGCTGTGCTTGACCTGCTTCGTTTCTCTTCTCATGTTCCTTTAGTGATGTTTCTTTTTTCAATTGTTTGGTGATGACGGTAGTGTATTGCTTTTGCGCACTTTGATTATTTCATGGGGTACTTCTACCTCTCATCAATACAACCATACAACTAATGGATAATTCTGGGTACCACGGTTATACAAATGGAAAGAGGTTATCTAGTACCATTTTGTTATGTTTATTTCATGGGGTACTTCTACCTCTCATCAATACAACCATACAACTAATGGATAATTCTGGGTACCAAGGTTATACAAATGGAAAGAGGTTATCTAGTACCATTTTGTTATGTTTGAAATTTGAATTTGAAACCTCATATTTTGCTCCCACTTTGTTGATCACTAGGTCGAACCGTATGTTCGTTTATGATTCAATATCTCTAATGAAAATCATTTACTGCAATTTAATTTCATTTGTTATAACTAGGGGATAATAGGATCTCTCACAGTATCTCTTGCATGTCATGAGATTAAAAGTGGACCAAAATCGGCAGCCCCCGACTTGACATCAGTTTTCATAGTATCTATTTCAACCATGTCTTCATTTTAAGCACCTCAATCAGTATTTTGACACTTTTTTATGGTCAGCAAAATAATATCATGTGCATGGGCTACACTCACTAATGATGTGTAAAGTGACGAATAAAAAGAGGACACTTGTCCTTTCTTTCCAAAATAATTCTTAAATAACTAATTTTGATTAAAATCAAAGAGTTGTCAATACATTTTTACTTCAAATAATTATGAAAAATGGATTTGACACTTTTAATCATTTCCTCCACACCAATCACCATCACTGCCCTTTACCCAATCAAAATCGTCTTCTGCAACTCCTTCCCCATATATGCAATCTTTTCCAAAATTTTCTCAGTCTTCTGCAACTCCTTCCCCATATATGCAATCTTTTCCAAAATTTTCTCAGTTAAGAACCTGTTTCCCAGACAAAGATATTGAAAGTAATTCAACACCATGACAAATTAAAAAAGGCGGCGACCTTTTCATTGTCAACGTCACACTCCAAAAATAGGGCGAAAAAAATTGCAAATCCATTATTGGATGCACAAGTTCATGCTTATCCGAAGTTCTCAAGTATTTATATTTTAAGAAAAATGATCAAATATACCCCTTAACTTGATGGCAATATATACCTTCGATGTTAACAAAGTTGTCATCTATACCTCTAAAATAAAAAAAAGAAATTCAAATCAATTAAAATGACCCGATTTTTTAAAAAAACCATCTACCTAGACTAACTCAACCCGACCCATCTAACTAAAAACCAAACAAACAAATATACTCCCAATGCGACACTACTCTTGCTTGTCCTCTTCCCCCTCCTCTTCACCTATTTAAGATTTCTTTGAAATTGAACCATACTAAAAGATGAGTCGTGGATGGAATTTGAAGAGAAGGCAAACTCTATTTTTCCCTGTCAATCATGTGTTGTCTAGTTGGTCTTTTACAATTGAATCATCTATAATGATATCTGACTACTTTTTTTTGCATGTAGATGCCAACATTTCTTCATTGAAACGCTTGCAGTGGAATAGTCATGACTGTTTTCTGTTGTTCTTAATTGTCACTACTAGAAAAAAATGAAAAATCGACCACAAAAAACCGATCACAAAATGTGGTCGGAAAAAACTGACCACACATGGTTGGTTTTTTAATTTCATTTAATTTTTTTTTTCAAAAAGCAACCACATGTGGTCGCTTTTATATTTTAAAAAATCAAAATAATTATTTCAATAATTTTTATAT
>NC_061113.1:215760904-215767793 GCF_002878395.1 Capsicum annuum
TTTGTTTCTTACGTGGACAACTTTTGCACGAGCTTCAACCCAGACATCTTCATCAGTCAGGTTCTTTTTCTTTTTCAGATGAGTCTACTCGAATAGCTCATCAGTTGGTAGTTTCCTACCCTATTCTTTTTCCTGCATATGAAAAAATTATCAATGTTCAAATAATAAAAAAATTTAAATAGAAACAAATAATTAAAACTGTAAAAGTTACATACCATTTTTCCTTCATGGCAAGAGAACTTCTGGCACCCGCAGTATGTAGGGAGCCACCCTTGGATAATGCCCAGGATTTCTTTCTTTTTTCTCTCAATAATTGGTATTCTGTGCTACTCCAGTGGCGAAGATACAGTTGTCATGCGGGTTCAGGAATATACTTAGGTTTTACCAATTTTTTTCGTGCATAATCCAAGAGATTGTTAAATCTGGCTCTACATCTTATGAAAAAGTTTTTCTTTATAAAAAATGCATTTGCATCATCCCACCAGCAAAATTTCTACAAAAAAAATATAATATTCAATCTTTTGTTCTAAGAAAGTATTAATAAGTAGTCGATAAGTTAAATCCTTACCTTAAATTCTTTAAACATTCTATCCCTGTCAAGTTCTGGAACCTTTTGCCCGCTAGTCCAATACCTATTGAAGTGCCGAGTAATGCATGTTCGCGCCTTTTGTCCAACTCCAGCATCCGTCCTAAACCTATAACACAAGATAAAACAGTAATTTCTTAGAGCATAATAATATAGTGGTGAAAAAATGAGTAACGTTATTATATTTAGAAATCTTACCCTCTCACAACTGGAACAAGATAAATTCTCCCAGAATTATGTCTGTCTCCCGGCTGCCTAGTAAGTGATGGTGGATGCACTGGCGTGGGTGGATCTAAAGCACTAGATGGAGTGCCTCCAAGCTGAAGATCCGACAACCCAATAGATCCAGCAGAATCACTATGCAAAGCTGCGTGACTGCTATAGGAGGGTATCGATGATGTTAGATGTTTAGAGGGGCCAACGGTCTTCCGATAGTACTATGCTAGCGGTGGCACGGTCATAAGAGCAGAATGAGTTGGTGTAGACCCATGTAGTATCCCTACATGTGTAGGAGTATGTATCAAATCCTCGGACGACTTAGAATATGAGGTTCGTGTTGTCGCGTTAGCAAACCCTCAGATATATGAATACCTGTGGGTATCTATAAGCCAAAGGTTGTCTATTTTTTTTGGTTTCGTAGTATCACCTTTTTCCTTACCCTTGTCACCTCTGCCTGACATCTAAAGTAAGTTAAGTTAACAAGTAGTTAGTTCCTACAAAATGAATATATAAGAAAACTTTCCAAGTAACTAATTTCGAGTTACTAATTCACATTTCAAATCGCTCAAATACAACACGAGATATAGACAAGAATATTTTTATTACTGTATAAATCATAAAAAAGTGGAAACAACAAACTCAAACAGTATATATTACATATCCATCTTAAACAAGAAACATAAAGGTAAATATATAGTACAAAGCATAAAGACATCAATACATAATAAATACAACCAACACAACTAATCCTCTTCTTCTGAAGACTCTCCACTAAACCATTCACCCTCTTCGGAGGTTTCCTCATCTCCTACCCACTCATCCTCTCCTTCTATAATATTAACTTCTTCAAATATATTTTTCGGGTGATTCGAACCGTCCACTAATTCAACGTACAGTAGCTGGTGATCAATCTGCATTTCATTTTGATACACGGTCTCCAGCACATTCTCAACTTCCACCCGGCCTATAGGCTTTGTTTTAATTACAGCCCACCAATCAGACTTGTCATTACGCAATGGATAAGGAGCATAATACACTTATTTAGCATTTTGCGGTAGAACAAATGGATCGTAAATAGGATATGACCTATTATGCTTCACTTCAATGATGTTATGCTCCCTATGTACTCTTGTGCTTCTTGTGCTTGGATCAAACCAATTACATCGAAAGAGGATAATTTTTTTACTGGGAAACCAGCATACTCTAGTTCTAAGATCTCGTGTATGATGCCAAACTAATCAACATCATCATCACCCTTAACCCAAACACCACTATTATTTATTTTTCTTGTTCTGGAGTGTTGTTCGGTGGAAAATTTAAATCCATTTACTTTAAATTGGGACATTGCATTAGCTTCAACTGGACCCAAAGAAATATCTCTCAAGAACTGATCGTATGTGGTTACATTTGGTGAATGGAGTACCTAAAAATATTATACATATATATATTTTAGTTGAGGAATGTGTAAATGTTTAAACTTCGTAGAAATATTAATACACTTACGAACCTCATTTTTAAACCATGTTGCAAAGGATGCATACACTTGATTTTCGTAGAATTGAGTCTTAAATGAACTGAACATCCAACATGAGAAACACAATTAGTTTCTTTAAGGGAATGAGCAAACAAATAAGATATGTTAAAATTTTAATCTCCTTACTTCAGAAAGGGCTCATTTTCGAGCAATTCAGCATGACATACAAAGTTGCTGATTTGCGCTTTGTGGGAGTGAGCCAGCGAGGTATGGTCTTTTTAGCCTTACAACCAGATTGATTGAAAATTGATATAGGATGTAAATGAGGCTCATTCACATCTTCCTGATGAGGATACGTTCGGTTTCTTAAACAATCAATATCATCACAAAAGTAGTATGAACAAAATTGAGAAGTTTCTCTTACAAGATATTTCTTAATTATAGAGCCTTCCACCCTATGTTTATTTTTGGGATCACTTTTTAATTTTTCAATTGCCCTGTACAATCTTAAGGTTAGATGTTTACTATATTTAAAAAAGATATGTATGAATTTAAATATGTTGCAAATGCTTACCATTCGAATAGATACATCTACCTAGTTTGAACTGGACCGCCTAGCCGAGCTTCTTGCACAAGGTGAATGGGAAGATGTTCCATCACACGAAGTACGTTAGCGGGAAAATCTTTTCCATCTTGTTGGTGATAACAACAATATTACTTTCCATTCGCGCCAGATTTTCTTCTTTTAATGTGGTGGCACATAAGTCTTTGAAGAACGGACTGATCTCTTCTATTGGTTTCTGAATGTTTTCAGGTAAACCAATAAAAGCAATTGGAAGTAATTGTTTCATGAAAACATGACAATCATGGATTTTCATTCCAAGCAAGATTCCTTGTGTCATATCAACCTTCTTTCCCAAATTTGAGGCATATCCATCGGGCATATTCAAACTTTGAATCCACTCATATATTTGACATTTTTGGTCTAACTTGAATGTAAAACTAGCCTTGGGCTTAAGAATATTGCCGCTGGGCCTCTGCTGTAAGTGTAATTCTCTGCGGTTGTAATATTCTGGTAAGTCAAGTCTAGCCTTAGTATTATCTTTTGTTTTGCCGGTGACATCCATAACTGTGTTGAACAAGTTGTCAAAATAGTTCTTCTCAGTATGCATGACATCAACATTATGTGTAAGTAAATTATCTGGCCAATATTCTAACTCCTAAAATATACTTTGCTTAGTCCAGTTATATGAAACGCATATCCATCAAGCCTGTACAATCATTCCTCGCTGGCTTTAGGCAAATCCTGAAGTATTTTCCAAACTTCATGACCAGATAGCCTTGGAGGTGGACCATCATGTTCCCTTCTATTCCTTCTGAATGCATTCTTGAGACTCCTAAATTCATGATCAGGTGGCAAGAAACAACGATGACAATCAAACCATGAATTTTTCCTGCCATGTCTTAGTGCGAAAGATTTAGTTTTCTCCATACAGTATGGAAAAGCCAGCTTTCCAATAGTCATCCACCCAGACAACATTCCATAAGTAGAAAAATCATTAACAGTCCACATTAGATATGCACACAGATTGAAATTCTATTTAAGAGAGATGTCCCAAGTTTCAACCCCCTCATGACATAAAATTTAAAGTTCATCAATCAAAGGTTGCAAGTAGACATTTATTTCATTTTTTAGATTACGCGGGCCAGGAATAACATAATTCAAAAATATATAGGGACTAGCCATCAACATTTCAGGAGAAAGATTATAAGGAATGATAAATATAGGTCAACATGAATATAGCGCACCACCAACTGAAAAAAAAAGAATCTATCCGCACATAATCACAATTGAATATTTCGTGGCTCAGCTGCAAAATCTGGATAAGTTGCATCAAAATGCTTCCAAGCCTCTCCATCAGATAGATGACACATAACACCAGTGGGCTTTCTATTTTCACTGTGTCATCTCATATGAGGAGTTAAGTTGTTTGAAGCATACAACCTCTTTAACCTTGGTATAAGAGGTAAATAATGCATCGCCTCAACAGTAATTTGATTTCCAGTAGAACCATGCTTATATCGAGAGTGTTGACAAAACTTACAGAACTCTAGGTTAGAATTTTTCTTAAAGTATAACATGCAACCATTTTCACAACAATCAATTCTAACCAAAGAGAGACCTAACTTTGACACAAATCTTTTTGCCTTATAGAAAGAATCAGGAACCTCCAAGCCGGGGTCAACTAACTCTTTAATAAGGTCTATCGTTGAGTCTATTCCTCCTTCAGCAATATTTCAGTCAGATTTAATACTTAATAATCTAGCAGCAACAGACAAACGAGAATGTGAACACCCGTCAAACAAAGGATGACTAGCAGCATGCAATTCCTTATAGAAATTTCCCATTTCGCCATTAGGAACATCTTCAACATTTTCCCTAAAGTCAACCCCGTGTTGCATTTTTGTCATCCTAGTATCTTGATATTCATTATTCCTTGGAGACCTATTACTTTCTCCAACAACAAAGTTATTTTGCACAACATCCCCATGAATACCACGCAATCTTAAAAAGTCCTCGTGAAATCCCTTTTTATAAAGATGTTCCTTTACATCTTCTGCTCTTACAAGATTGATACCATCACGTCTAACACAAGGAAAATGAATAACTTGATAACGTGTCCACATATCAAGTGTCTTATCATGTTAAACAAATCTTTTGACACCTTCAACAAATTCCTCCCTAATACCCATTCTATTATCATTGTTCTGTTCATATACCCGACTATAATCAGGTTCCATCTACGCAATCAATCAGATTCACTTATTTAGATCAAGTCACAAAAATTTAACCATTTTCAACAAATTAAATCACCTAGCAAACCACATTCAAAACAAAAAAATTCCCTTTCAAGTCCCTACACTTAAATCTTTTTCAAGCAACTAAGTATGAAAACAAAACCACATTCAAAATACAAAATCCCCTTCAAAGTCCCAAGACTTAACAATTTTCAAACAACTACATAACCTACCAAACCACATCGAAAACACAAAATCCCCTTCAAAGTCCCTAGACTTTACCATTTTCAAGCAACTAAATATCAAAATAAAACCACATTCAAACCACAAAATCTCCTTCAAAGTACCTAGACTTAACCATTTTCAAGCAACTACATCAACTACCAAACCACATTCAAAACAAAAAAATTTCCTTTAAAGTCCTTACACTTAACCATTTTCAAGAAACTAAGTCACTTACCAGACCACATTCAAAACAAAAAAATCTCATTTAAAGTCCCTACACTTAACCACCTTCCAGACCACATTCAAAACAAAAAAATCTCATTTAAAGTCCCTACACTTAACCATTTTCAACCAACTAAGTTACTTACCAAACCACATTCAAAACAAAAAAAATTCCCTTTAAAGTCCCTACACTTAACCATTTTCAACCAACTAACTATCAAAACAAAACCACATTCAAACCACAAAATTCCCTTCAAATTCCCCAGACTTAACCATTTTCAAGCAACTACATCACCTACCAAACCACATTCAAAACAAAAAATATTTCTTTTCAAGTCGCTACACTTAACCATTTTCAAGCAACTAAGTCACCTACCAAACCACATTCAAAACAAAAAAAAAATCCATTTAAAGTCCCTACACTTAACCACTTTCAAGCAACTAAGTCACTTACCAAACCACATTTAAAATAAAAAAAATCTCATTTAAAGTCCATACACTTAACCATTTTCAAACAACTAAGTCACTTACCAAACCACATTCAAAACAAAAAAAATCTTCTTTAAAGTCCCTACACTTAACCATTTTCAAACAACTAAGTAACAAAACAAAACTACATTCAAACCATAAAATCCCCTTCAAAGTCCCTATACTTAACCATTTTCAAGCAAGTACATCACCTACCAAACCACATTCAAAACAAAAAAATCCCCTTTAAAGTCCCTACACTTAACTATTTTCAACCAACTAAGTATCAAAACAAAATCAAATTCAAACCACAAAATCCCCTTCAAAGTCCCTAGACTTAACCATTTTCAAGTAACTACATCACCTACCAAACCACATTCAAAACAAAAAAAAAATTCTTTCAAGTCCCTACACTTAACCATTTTCAAGAAACTAAGTCACCTACCAAACCACATTAAAAACAAAAAAAAAAAAAACTCATTTAAAGTCCCTACACTTAACCATTTTCAAGCAACTAAGTCACTTACCAAACCACATTCAAAACAAAAAAATTCCCTTTAAAGTCCCTACACTTAACCATTTTCAACCAACTAAGTATCAAAACAAAATAACATTTAAATGACAAAATCCCCTTCCAAGTCCCTAAATCATTTTCAAGCAACTACATCACCTACCAAACCACAAGCTAAACAAAAAAAATTCCTTTAAAGTCCTTACACTTAATCATTTTCAAGCAACTAAGTCACCTACCAAACCACATTCAAAATAAAAAAAATCTCATTTAAAGTCTCTACACTTAACCATTTTCAACCAACTAAGTCACTTACCAAACCACATTCAAAAATAAAATATCTCCTTTAAAGTCCCTACACTTAACCATTTTCAACCAACTAAGT
>NC_061113.1:215767893-215768083 GCF_002878395.1 Capsicum annuum
AAAAAATATTTCCTTTCAAGTCGCTATACTTAACCATTTTCAAGCAACTAAGTCACCTATCAAACCACATTCAAAACAAAAAAATCTCATTTAAAGTCCCTACACTTAACCATTTTCTACCATTTTCAAGCAACTAAGTCACATATCAAACCACATTCAAAACAAAAAAAATCTCATTTAAAGTCCCTAC
>NC_061113.1:215771083-215781215 GCF_002878395.1 Capsicum annuum
CGGTAGGTTTTTAAAAAACTACCACTTTACTGACCACAAATTTTGGTTGGTTTTGTGGTTGAAAATTGAGAAAAACCGACCACATGTGGTAAATTTTTGTGGTCGGTTTCCCCCCCTTTTTAGTAGTGTGTGCTAAAAGAATGATGAGCAAAGAAAAATTGAGTTGCAGATATGAAATTTGGGGCTATTATTGCGCTATAGCAGACATATAGCAGCTACCATCACTTTAAACTTAGAAAACATATTTCACAACTTGGATCACTCTATAGCTTTCTTGTTGTGACAATTCATCTTAACTGTGATGGTAGATATTTCTCATGGATTTAACTGCTTATCAGACTCTTGTTCTTTATTCTATTTCTTATTTTAAGCACACACCCCACAAAATGGGTTTTTAGTTAGAAGAGTCGGGTCGGATCAGGTTAACTAAAGGTTAGTGATTTTTTTTTCAAAATCGGATAATTTTAATTGATCAGAGTTTTTTGATCTATTTTAGGGGTATGGATGACAACTTTGTTAACAACGAGGGTATATATGGCAATAGAGTTTGATGGAGGGTAAAGCTAGCCAATTTTTAAAAGTTAAGGGGTATATTTGATCTTTTTTCTATATTTTATTAATTGGATTTGATTAATTATTATTTAAAGATTTTCAATTCAGAAATAAAATATAAATTGAAAAGAGAATTTATGGTTGACACTTTAAGACTTAACAATGGGTTATGTGGAAGAAATTTTCACAATTCGATTTAACAATGGGACTAAATTAGACGAACTTTTCCTAAAAAAGATAATATTATTAGTATGGAAGGTAGCTTGATGTCACGACCCAATTAACTGAGTTGTGTCAGACATCTATATACAACTATCCTAGATATAGGAGAATCATGATAAATTCATAAATCAAATAAATGCAGAAATTAAAGGATAGATAATTAATTTAATATTCACAATCTGAATGTCTAACAAGTTAAAATAATAACACTTGCTCAATTCATTTTAGAACTTATTTTAATACGTCAAGTATGAAAAGTAAATGTAAAAAATAATTACAAGTGATTCTCCTGAACCTAGTCTAAATCGGTACAAGAGAAAACAATAAATGAAGAAGGGACATCCATGAGACAACATCCATGTAGAATAGAAATAGTAGGAGTTGCTGCTGAGTGATCGGTATCATTGCTATAGAAACTACAACTGACCTGCACCATGGATATACCCCCGAGTGGAGATATAGTAAGTGTAGCATCGGTACAACCATGCGTACTGGTAAGTATGATCGACCGATCAGGGTTAGAAACAAATAACTTCAATAATAAATACGAAAAAATTACAACATCAAGTAAAACTTCGATTTTGAATCCCCCAAACCACTCACTCTTTATTATCTCCTTTAGCATCTCTGTGACCTATACTTAGCATCTCTGTGACCTATACTTAGCATTTCTATGAACTACAATTAGCATTTGTGTGACCTACCTATCTTTTAATTTTTTGTATATCTTTGTTCTTTGACTACATCTTTGTCCTTTGATTATTCACTCCAACCGATTTTTCTTTTTTCTCTCTCTGGCCCACCACGTTTAGATCTTACAAGTCCTTAAGCTATTATCAATTAAGTCTTCTTGGTGCTCACATTCACAAGATTATATTGAAATATCTTATTTCTAGTTCCTTCCACTCAAGGGATCCCATTTACCGTTATAACTTTCGTCCATCATTCACCACAACAAAGCAACACATAGGAAGACATATATAATATAAGACCACGCTCAAATATATGAATGAGTGCATGCATGCAAGATGTGTGCATCGTCTCTTCTTATCTCATCAATATCATAAATACCAACATGATACCCCAATCCATCATCGTACATATCATATTGTACTGCCGTGGTATCCGATCCATCTCCTCAATATCTTATCACCATGCATTTGAATGCATGCAAGATTTTAGTAAATCATAAGTCATGTAAAAGTAATCACAAGTGCCAGTCTAAAATACATCATAGTTTAACCCAGTCTACCGTTACATTGACCATCTAATTTATTTAATCGGTAACCTTAGTTCTTACATACATATTATGATCAGTACTTGCCAAGCACCCAGTGGAACTGTTAACACCTGAATTCACATTTTTAGACATTTTCTCTCCTATCATACCCAACATCGAGACTTTATATTTGTCATGATCCAAACAAGAAGGTGATGATGACACTTGTCATGGCGTACCTTGACAAATAAGCCTATCACCCAAACTGATACAAAAGAGAAAAAGATAGAAATATCCCAAGGTAAGGCTTCTAGAATAAAGCCAAGCCATATAAGTAATCATAACAATGCGAAAAGACCTTATCCAAAATGCCAATCAAGCCCAAACTCAGGTGTCAATAGTGTAAGACTACTAATACAATCCAGGAGACAAATACATCAGAAAAATAACCATAAAGGAATAATATGTCTCTGAATACTAATAAAGACATAACTACTATAGAAAGATAGAGGTAAACTTCGAACGCATGAATGTCCAACTGCTACCTTGGAAGCTCCAATAATTGCTCTAGTCAAGCAAGATGAGGCGCTCTCGAGCTAGGACCTGCATTGAAAGGGCACAGTAGGCATGAGTAAGGTCTACTTTTACTTAGTAGGTATCATAAGCCGACCAAGCAAAGTAGTAAATAAAGCATACAAAATATACACTAAGGGCACGTCACCTATAATCAGAAAATGTCCCACAATGGTATCCCACACCGCTTGCATTAACAGTTCTAATATATCCCATATATTACAACAAGATAGAACACAAGTATGCATTATATTACATATAAGTAGAACAAGAGAGAACATGCATATACAAGATCATCAAATACAAATAAAAGAAGATAAGACAATTATATAAATGACAATACAACACAATATAAATACAATAAAGTAAGCGCAATGTATATGATAATGATGATGATGATGATGCACGAGGTCATTGCACAACCTCCAAGATCATCGCACAATCCCGTATACACCTACGGAGGCAAGCCTCCCAATGCAATACCCATGGAGGGTTCGTCAATCCGTATACAATTCACATATATCATATCTTCTTTCCGACACATTCCTCGGAAAGGTGTTATCAGGTATTGCCAGTATTTCTCAGATGTTGCCACGGTGGTATCAATGTTTCATGAATGAGTATGATATGAAGATGTAATGCTCACAACCAACTACATGATATATATCCACAACTAACCACATGATATATTTCCACAATCAACCACAATAATACATTTTCACCACCATGTGAGCCAATATTCACTCATTATTTTCGTTTCATCCATGAATTTCCACACGTCTCATATGATAATAAAGTATGAATATGATCATAATACACCAATGGTACCACATTAAGCATTTTAACAATACAATATAATTATTCACATGTATTCAAGGCTATCAATGTCACATAGACCCCACACGGTCACACATATCACATAATATCTCAATTTCGATAATTATACCACATATAGGCCCCTACACGGGCACAAAACATAGATAGATATTTTACATCATTAGTTTCCACCCTTAACATCATTTTGTACCATTAGTTACTACTTAACCCAGTCTGAAAGAGTTAAGTCATAACCTACCTCAAAAGTTGAAATCGGTCCACTACACTTCGAACTCATAACCTCACTTTCCATGAATGATTCCTCACTCCACTAAAAATATCCAATATGAAATCTACGCATAAAAAAAACCAACGACACCCATATTGATTACTTTTAGTTCAGGATCAAAACGGACCCCAGAACGAATTTTTGAAAAAGGGCAGAATTGCAACTTTACTTTAAAAATATGTTTCTCATATTTTTAGGAACCTACAGATGAAAATTCAAGTCAAATCGAGTAAAAAAAGAGGTTTAAATCGAAGAAAAACTATTTTTGAGCTTTACCGGGTAAAATCTTTGAAATCCGGGTTAAAATTAAGAATCAGAGTTGTTTAAGGGTTAAATTGATGAAAAACTAGTAATTATAAAATATAAATATTATTCAATTGAAAAGAAGTGAAATTGAGATTTAAAATCAAGTCCTAAGATTTTTGAGTTTTTGAACAATTAATCAAGAAATTGCTAAGAAAAGGGTGAATTCTTACCTTAAATTCGTAATAAAACCAAGAAATAGATGTTAATCTAGCAATCAAAGCTCCCACAAGCTTTACATTTAAGCTCCCACACTATTTTAGGATTTAACTCTCAAGAGATAAGATGAAAAATGAGCAAAATAGGTCCCAAAACTGGTATAACTAGTGCAGATTTTTTTGCACAATTTTTGCAAAAAAACTATTTTTTTGTCTAATCCAAACTTCGACGGGATGTCTGGGATTCGTTCAGAGTCCGATACATGCAAACGAACTGTGCAACCATACTAAATTCGACGTTCGGACAAGATGAAGATATCAGATTTTCAAAAACATATCATTTTCACAAAGTTGGCCCTCGAAACCCAAATCATAATTTTTTAAATCGAGGGTCGAAATGAGATTTAAAAGACGTAAAATCATACCAAATATGCTAACACCCTAAAATCGATATTCTGGATCTGTTGGAGAAGTCAGATTTTCTATCCAAGGTCGTTTTGATCAAATGTGGATCCCACACTCATATTTTTAATTTTCTAACTTTTCAATCAATTAGTCGAAATGAGGTCGGGTGCACGGGGACCCGGATCAAAGATCTACCTAGCTTAAAATCAATATTCCAGAGCTGTTGGCATAGTCCATTCAACCATCCATCACATGGATCAAAATATGTCCCCATAAGTCTAAAATAAGGATCTCGAAGCCATAAAAAATAACAATATCACATAAATGGTATCAAAATATATCGAAAATCATGTCAATCACTCTCACACCCCAAAAATATAATAATGCAACTACGGAGGGATAAAATAGTCATATCACATAAAATCATAAATTTCACATATTTCATCAAATTTTTAGGTCGTTACAATATTACCTTTTTAACTATGGCAACATTAATTGCTACAACATGACAACCAATTCCAACACTACAAATCAGTTAACCCCAATACCTTATTATTCACTATCTCATCTTCTAACTATACATTTTTACTCACTATCTCATCCTCTAAACTTGGAAAGCATTTTTCATGACCACCAAGGCAATGAGACTAAATAAGTCTCCTCTAATGCAATTCGTACATTTAAATATTTAATCACTAGTTGGGTTCTAACTTTTCATTTTACCATTTTATATTATATTTGTTCAACTTTTCACCATACTCTACCATGAGTAATAATCAACTACACATCTCTACCCTGTATTTTTAACCATTACATAATTCAAACAACCTTAACAAAAGATACAATAAATCACATATTTAAGCCTACACAAACTTTTAGTACGTCTAATCAATCAACTCTGTGTCCATAGGTCTAATGCATGACACTCCCAACATTATGATTAATATTAATTGCATCTAACCCAAGTCTAGTAGCTACAATTTAAACCTTAGCTTACCTCTTAGAAGAAACATACTGCTACAGAGAAGAGTGAGTTGTCTCAAGCATGCTAGTCCTGTTCCCATGTTGAGTTTCCTCCGATTGTGCCTTGAAACCTTTGTCATGCACCTGGGCCTTTGAAATCTCATTGTTGGGTTAGAGTCTTTTTGGGTGTTTTTTTAAAGGAAGGGGACGACCTAGAAAAATAAAAGAAAAGGAATTTTAAAAATTCCTCGTCTGGTACACTGCCTATTATTGTTATTGTGGTTACTCAACCGCTATAACAGTTACCAACAGGCCGGTCAAGCCCCTTATTGGGCCTCTTGGCCAAATTTTCTTAGGTCCTAATTTTTTTTTATTTAAATTTTTTTGCATCTATGTTAAGTCCATTATTTATTGTAAATTATTTTCAATACGATTTCACACGTAACGATGATTTGAGTCATTACACTTGAGATTTCAAAATTGAAGGACATTTTCATAATCAAATTGCATTTGATTCATTCTTTCATGTTAATTTTGAAATCTATCTCAACACTTTTCACCATTGAAGGAGCTTAAAATTGAGGAAAATGATGGCTAAAAAATGAGGAAGAAAAAAATAAATATAAAAATTTGCTAAATAGCCTCTCACGTACTGATAATGAGTGTATTACACTCATCATGTCATGTCAGCAAAAAATTTTAAAATGCCACAGTGAGATAGTAATTGAGGTTCTTAGGTGTATTTGGTCATTAAACTATTTATGTATTTTAACTTTGATGATATGAACAGTAATGAATTCGACCTTTGAAAAAGAGGTATAATTATGTGATCCATTTTATCAAAAATAAATAAATAAATGTTATAAATAAAGTGGACCATATCAGCAACTTACTGTGAGTAGTTATTATGGAATAATTACATAAAGGATACTCCCTTTTTCTCGTCTCATTTTAACCTGACATATTGATTAAAAAATAATTAATAACATGGTTAGTTTACCATAGTGCTCCTAATAAATGATGTTTACATTTTAATTTGAAGAAAAAATAATTAATGCAAAGGGTAAAACATGGAAAAATTTTTATCTCTTTTTGATTTGTGAAAAATGACAAGTAAAATAAAAAATTAAATTAGAAAATTTAAAATAAGTAAAATGAGACGGAGGGATTATAATATAAATGTCATATGATATGGATATCATGTGACATGTATATGTGTGAAATATCATTTATTAGAGATAATAGTTAGTAGTCAAGTTGGATTTGAAGACCATAAATTACTTGTTCAAATTGGATTTGAATACTTGATTAGTTGGCCAAATTGCAAACTTGCCTACTTGCCAATTTGCTAATTTGAAGTCAAGTTTGACAACCTTAGGAACTAAATTTGGTGGTCTATAAATAGCCACCCTTTGTACATTTTATTATTATCCTCAAAGTAGTAACAAATGCACCACTAAAATTCTCTAGTTCTCTCATTCTTTAAGTTTGATATTGATATTTTATCTTTATTTATAACACGTTATCAGTACGAGATTCTACCGCCTCAAAATTTGATGACTAAGAAAATAAAATTGGTTCGAAAGGTGGAGAAGGCAAGACTGCAAGAACTATTCGATCATCACAATTTCGATTTCACCTTTCTACTATTTATGATAAGATAAGTATATTATTAAATCATGTTCTTTAATTAAGTTTGAAAAGAGTATTGATAATCACAAAGTGGTGATATTGTTATAGGCTTAAGTTTGAGTTTATTATACTTTGACCTAACATGTTATTGGCCGAGGGTGCGATGATAGATTTAAATCTCATGCCATTAAGAGGGTAAGACATCTGGCTAAGATTTTCAATGCACCATCATGATAAGATGTTGGATTTAAGTCCTATTTATTTTTGGCCTAAGATGCCTTTATATGGATAAGACGTTGAGTTTTAATCTCAATACAATATATTGATGATATAATAATGACTAAGGCAAAATTTTCTTGAAAAGTCATGAAATATGTCCCATTGAATATGCTCCATTCTTTGAAGTGAATGTGGTGGCATGCAATTTACAGTATGTCTGAAAGAAGACATGTGATTGAATTTATGAATATAAATATAGGCGTAACAAGGACAAAATATTTCGTTACATTATATGTACGCCTCGATTTGCTCATGAAGGAGCAATATCTTGAAAGAAATTTTAAGCTATCATAATTTGATAGGTTTAAGACATTATTATATTTCATTCCTAGAGAATGAGAATTTTGATTATTAAAACTACCGATCCATTCCCTGGGGTGAATGTGATAGGAGTAACACCTCCATAAGAGGTAGAATAATTGAAAAGAAATATTATGAAATATACTCCAAAATAGCAAACTTGAAAAATTATTCAGGTTCTACTAAATTTAAAATTTACTATAGCATGAACGATTTTGCCATCTCGAAGATGTGCACATTGAGTATATACAATATATATATTAAAGAATTAGAAGGTTGTATTCTTCAAAGAACATTATGAGTTCTCAAATGATCCTTCAAAAGATGAAGGTAATTTTTGCTACTAATGGGCATGGTATGAAAGGTCATATCACACGTGATTGTCATGCGACCTAATTTGATAGAAGTTTTATAAATCCTCCATAAAAACAAAGGAATATAAAGTGATGACGCACTTGATCTTTCAAAGTGATGTTGAGGTCTGTCATGTAAACATAATAAATTTCATAGCACGAGAATGACCTTCTAATAAAATTTTGTGAAGCATGTGGACATGATTATAATTCATTCCTTGAAGAGAATGAGATTTGTGATAAAGAATCGTTAATGCTCAACCATTCTTAAAATGAATGTGTCATGATGAGATAAAAATTATAAATAAGGACATGCTGATGTATGGTTGGATAAATGTCACATCTCACCTCTACGGAAGGTTTGAGAAAAATAAAAAAAATTATTTTGACATAAATGGTCATTGATAGTGTACTTGTAGTATGACATAAATATTTTTGATAGATTTATCATGAATTACCAAAGGGTAAAAGCAAGAAACAAGTCTTGCTTATATAATATTTTAAGATTATGACCGTACTTATATGATTTTCTCCTTGAGGGAGATGTTCACCATATGATTGGTGTGTGAAATATGTGTAGTACACAAAATTAATTGACAGCTCCAACAGAGCTTAAATGTTACTATCTGGAGGAATGAAATTGTTCATAATATTGAGATTGTAGTAAGTCTCAAAAGAAATTTATTAAGTTTTGAAGATTTTATTAAAAATAAAATATGTTGAGACTATAATTAATGAAAAGATGTTATATCTTTATCTTACTACAATTGACGCGGGTAAAAGGTTATCCATGCTTTTCTTCTTATTGTAATACACAAATATATGCATG
This sequence comes from Capsicum annuum, assembly GCF_002878395.1. Classification (NCBI taxonomy): domain Eukaryota; kingdom Viridiplantae; phylum Streptophyta; class Magnoliopsida; order Solanales; family Solanaceae; genus Capsicum; species Capsicum annuum. Next base: position 215,779,977 of record NC_061113.1, read on the forward strand.
ATGATAGAAGCACATACAATAGTAAATTAAAATTTTATTGAAAAAATATCAGTTGGCATGATGGTTGACCATCCCGATTCAAATGTGATGCAAAAATAATTGAGAATTCATGTGGTCATATATTGTACCAGCTAAGGTTGTGATATATTCTCTAATTTTTTTGGAACATATAAAAAGGTGAATATGGGCTCGTTTTCCTGCCTTGTGGACCGATTACTATTATAGAATTTAATAGATGCATCTATGATATGGTCATATGTGCTTTTCTATTGACTTGCAATTTAATTTTTTGTGCAGTTGTTTGCTCAAATTATTAAGAGCACAGTTTCAAACTATAAATTATGTTGATAATGCTGGTTGGTTTACTGAAAATTGTATGCCTCCAATTCTAGCTAAATTATTGATTATTGCCCAAAAAAAATTTGGTATGAGATGTGCCATTTAAAATATATCAACATTCATATGCATCAAGCTAACAAGGCTCCTCTACACTATTGGTTCAAGGTCAAGAACCAAATATTTTTTATCTAAAAATTTCAGTGTGCGACATATGATGTAATTGCTTCATCACAGTGCACAAATATGAATTCCAAGATAAGATTGGGGATAAATGTTAGATTTCCTAACATTAAGGGGAGATTTGAATAATAGTTGAAAATTATGCATGAAATGAATTATCTAGATCCTCATAAAAAATGTATATGTGAACTTGAAGTTCAAGAGATAATTCATTTGCAAAATGTTACAAACTAATTGTCAGATATATTGCTAACTCTATATGATAATTCAACTTTAAAATGCTCCAATGAAAAGTACATAAAAGGAAGAGTCTATGGCACGCCTGAAGCGTTATAGACCAATTGGTTCCAAAGATAAAATTTCTCAAAGAAGGAAAGGAGCAAATGATCAAGATGGTTTATATGTTTATAATTACCTCAGAATCTGCATGCACTATTTTCAGAATACCATGACCTAAGCTTATCAGTTATCAGTTATTAGTGTATGCACCAGTTAGTATTTAAATGTCATTCAGTAGGGAGTAACACTTAGCACTGAGTGAACGTAGGGATGACGTCTCCCCCGTTATTTAGGCATGTGACATTAGTAGTAGTCCCTAAGTTCAAGAACTACAACACCACCATAGATTATGAGGGGTCACCCGTCAGTTAGGCATGAAAACCTTATCCTTCGGGACTTTAGCTCAGCCTTGTGGATCCACAATGTCAGTTAGTGTTAGTA
>NC_061113.1:215784215-215796627 GCF_002878395.1 Capsicum annuum
AAATGTTAGGACAAGTTTAGGTAAAAATAATGTCTCACCGAGATTAGGCCACGTCGCGGTTAGTATCGTGATGAGCACTCCATCACATCGCGCTGAAGGCCATTTTGGCATTTGTCAAATTCCAGTAGCTCACCGTAATTACCCCGCATCGTGGTAAGGCTCAAATCAACAATTTTCACGAACCAGTGAGTAACCGCAATTCCACCACACCATAGTGGGTATAGAAATAACACAGTCACCACGTCGCAGTAAGGCTTTAATTGGCATTCTAGTTATGGGATTTTAAATCCCAAGGGAAACTTAGACTTTTTCCATGACTCAAATCAGCGTTTAAACACGAAATTATGCCCTAAATACCCCAATATGTCACTTTTCCTCACTTTCTCTCATGAACAAAATCATTCACTCCAAGAGGCAAAAACCCTAGTTCAAGAAATCAAGGTCAATCCCAAGAATCTCTCAAAAAACTCCAAGAAAACTCACAAATTAAGGTATGTTAGATGTTCATTCATGAGTCCCTTCTACCCATGAAATCCAAGAATCCTTTTTTGAAGTACATAGATTGTGTATTTATGATTTCTATGTTTGAATTAGATTGAATTCATGTTCATGATATTAGTTGGGTCTTCATCCATGATTTAAGTGCATGTTTTTCCTAAAATTGAATAGCAAGTGTGAAGAATATTTGATTATCTTGATAAACCCTTGAATTTATATAGTGATTAAGGTGTCTATGATGTTATTTTGATTTTAATCCATGATCTAGATTACAAGTTCCAAGAATTGATCCTTTAATATGTGTTGAACTACATGATATTCATGATAAGCCCTTCAATGAGCAAGTTGATTGTTGTAATCATGTCAACCCTAAGTGTTTATGATATAATGTATCAATTATGCTTTCCATGTGTTTGATAAATTGTCAATGAGAATGAAACAATGCCATTATAGCATGATAACATGTGTTCTCCATTCATGTACAAGTTAACGCATTACAAGTGTTTGATGAAATGTCTCTATGAATGAATTATGACAAAGTGAACATTTATATGTTATTCAAAGTTATACTTTGCTTTACTTTTCATGATATCGAGTCTTGGGGGTATTTAATACCCAATAATTTAACTATTTATCAAGAGCCAGTGTCAGTTATAGAATAGTATCAGCCATTTCATGATCAGTAGTACTCTCAGTCCGTTATAGAACTCAATAGAACTTAATCAGTTATAGAACTCATGAAAACTCAATAATCTCAGTATCAGTCCAGTCCAGTTTAGTATACTCAGTTCAGTGTCTTTCATTTGGGAGTAGGATTCAGCACCGAGCGAGCCTAGGAATGGGGGCACACTCGTTAGTTAAGATTGGGTCCCTAGAAGCAATCCCTGAGTTCTAGAACTATGTAGCCAGTGTAGGTTATGAGATGTCACCTATTAGATAGGACTGACATACTTAGGGATCACCCACTAGTTTAGGACTGATCTCAGGGGTCACCCGCTGGATTAGGACTGACTCCACAGCAGTTGTTAGTACTCGGGGCACGGTATTATCACCCTTCCAGCTGAGGTTACAGGTTGGACCCCAATTAGATTAGAAAGGGGCATGTCAGTTAGATGATTACCTCCTGTAGTTTCAGCTTCAGTCTTAGTATAGAATTCAGTTCAATTCTATAGAATCAGGACTGTTAGATATCATCAATCAGTATCAGTAACTCGGTTATCAGAATTCAGTACTTAACTTTAGAAAAGCTCAGTTACAGTATACATTCACATACATGTTCAGTATTACACACTCAGTAGTTTAAGTTTTCATGTATTCAGTTACTCTATATCATTTAGTCAGTATTGTTCATGCATATGAACCCTTTCATTCAGCCTTACCTCATATGGCATACCTGTAAATTTTGCATACTGATGCATACTTTCTCTTGTACTATGATGTCTTATATCATAGGTTTGGATGCTCCGATTCCCAACCATGCATAGACAGATTTAGATTTAGCCAGTAGTATATTTAGAAGTGAGTCCTCATCTATTGAGGATATGCTTTATTTCAGTATTTCAGTAGACTATGTAATTCAGTAGAGTGAGTTAGTTGGGGGATTATCCATCAACTCCATTTTTAGATAGTTTCAGTTAGAGGCTTTTCAAACCAGTTGTCAGATAGTATTCAATTTTACAGATTGTTATTTCAGTTGTTACACTTTATCAGTATTTAGATTTTGACCCTTATTGTAATTCATCCAAATTCTGAGTTTATTTCATAATTATTATACAATGCTCATAGTAGATATCAGTCATGGGTTAGCTTGTGATCCTTCGAGGTTGTAAGCATCGTGTGACGACCTGGGGATAGTCCTGGGTCATTACACTTCCATTTATTTGATAGTCTGGTTATGGGATTATTTATGGTTAAACTCTTCACAACTTATTGATGGATATAAACCTTTTGGTAGGATAATTTTATAGGTTTAGGCATGGATGTTCTTATTTCGACATCTTTTTAGGGCTCCTGAATTTATGTTCTTAATTTATTGGTGTGGATCTTGGAAAGAATTGATTAATTCCAATGCACCCTTTTTCCATGCATAAACCAAACCATTAATTAAGATAAGCATGAAACTCAAAGCTTCATAAATATAGATACACCCAATACGTCGAAACTCATTGCCTATAGACAAAAAAAGTCTTGATTAATCCTATCTTTCTTTGATAAGAATCAATACGATCTTTATAAGGCTCATCCTCTGAATGAAATTCAATGGGATCTAGAGAGAATATGTTTTCATGCATAGGATCCCAAGTATCCAGATCATTCTTGGGCTAAACAAATAATTATTTAATCATTAGCACCGCATAAAAACATTCCCCCTAGAGTAGCTGCTAATATGAATAAGAGAAACTCTGTTATAACCATTTTATACACTCAATGTACTCTATGAAAAGAGGAATACATAGAGTTGAACATAGTAAAATAAGAAATTGAAAGATTTTGTTGAAATTGTTCATTTGGAAATTTCTCAAAAAGTTAAGCGTAGGTTTTTCTCTCCATCATAACAATAGGGTCATTATGTTCATTACTAAAATTTTTGAAGAGATAAAATCTAACAAAGGTATATATTTTTAATCAGAGGTTGAATCAATCATCATCAGAAGAATTAGGCCAAAAATTAGGATATATTCTGGGAACCAATGCTCTTATAAAAAAACTTACTATTTTTTTTAAATGTAATCACTAGAAGTGCTACTGATAATAAAGATCCACATAAAAGGATTGCATAGCCTAATATCATCATACTTATGTGCATTATTAACCACTCAGATTGAAGAGAATGTAGTAATATTTCAGATTGGTGTATTTCAATTAAAATACCCTATATAGCAAAAGCCTTGGGTAAAAATAGTAGTTAGCCCCACTATTTTACTTATAATTAAAAAAATTTTGAAATACCGAACTATATGAATAAGAGAGAAGCTCCATAAAAGAAAAACTAATGATTTATATAAACTTCTTAGTGAGAAATGTCTCGAAGAAATTCAACGAGTAACTAATAATCCTGTTATACAGAAAAAGTAACTACTATGTCCTTTTTTGACAAATTGTATAGTTTTACGATTTAATCGACTAAAAAGGTGATCAAATGAATTGTAATTACAATTGAAATGATCAAAAAGGGAATGTAAGTTAACATATGCTCTAAGGTTGAAAATATCATAAAAATCTAAAAAAAAAAAAAAGAAAAGTTCCTTAAATTACATAATTCTAAAATGGAAATTGGGAATTGAATTTATTATAAGATCTATTTATCCTTTTTAGAATATGGTATGCCGCCACTCGGACTCGAATCGAGATGCATTTGCTCTACTCTTAGAACTTTCTGATGAAAGAAAACCTCTTTATAAAAATAAAAATGAATTAATTCTATTTATCCACATTTTTTTGTTTATTTTTCTTTACAACTTAGAATCAAATTTCATTTTTGTTTATGCTTTCAGTTGCTACGAAGATAAGGCCTACATATCATATCTTGACTGGTTCTTTAGATCCAGATATTGCAAAGTGATGAGTTGGTTATTAGTTCTGTCGTTTTTAGTTCATACTATGTGGGCTGGTCTTTATCGCCATATGAATACTAAGTAATAATAGCATGGCACTTCAAATTCGATATGAGAAATTTTTGTATTATTTTTTTTTCAAAACATTAGATTTTGTATTAAGAGAGTAGTATGAGATAAGGGGTATTTCTGATTTTATTCCAATAGGAAATAATTATACATCATTCATATACCTATGGTATCTTTGAATAGGTCATATATCAATTCTCTTTATCATAAAATATGAAGAAAAGGGGTTTGCGCACCAATATCCACCATAGAAGGACCGAGCCATGTGCAGGAAAGGTCAAAGCCAATTCCAGGGAATAGTGAATCATTATAAGGTCTTTATGTCTAGGTGCAGGTAGTCTGCATCTTCACAGGAATGTCTATTTCACGGGTCTCTCTCCAAGATAGTGCTTGAAATGGAAAGAAAAGAGATAGAATCAAGCCAATTTTTGAAATATTTTTTTTGGATATTCCTCAATGTCCTGGCTATTCATGTAAAGTGAGAAGCAAATGATTAATCATCTGTTTCTGAAATAAATCAAAGAATTTCTTTAGAATTAGAAATCATATAGAATTTCTTATAAAATGAGCGAATTTATCGAAATATAGTCTCCATTCTTTTTAACTCTATGCTATTGATTACACTATTATTAGTGGGGAATAATGGAACAATTCCTTTATATTTATATAGATATAGGACATAATTCATATGGATATAGTAAGTCTTACTTAGGCTGCTTTAATGGTAGTCTTTATTTTTTTCCTTTTCACTCGTAGTGTGAAGAAAGAGTGGACAATAGGGGTCCTACTAATTGAGTGGTATTGCCATATTAATAGAGTATTTCTTTTTTTTTAATATTTGGAAAATATTTTTTTTCGATTTAGGACTAATTTCTATTTCTAGAGTTGTTTTCTTTTTCTCTTTTGTAATTCTTTCTATTTTGATTTTTTATTGTACTTGTTCTATCAGTTAAATCCTTCATTTTGGTTTCTATCAGTAAAGAATTTGACCAATTTCCATAGTCAAATTGCCTAAATGAGCAGTAATGAGGGATCAATTGAGATTGCCTCAAATTGGACATATTTTTTATTTTTATCAGTCAATTCTAGTATATGCATACAAAATGTATTGGGGAATTTATTTTTCCTGTTCCTATTTCTATCAAAATGTCGGTGTGTCAGGATATCATATCTGTCTCTCTGGAAAAATGGATATATCCAAAAAAGATTTTAAGTTCAATTTGTTTGTTTTTTCTCTTCGTTCGAACCAAACCACCGACTCGACCTCTTAGATTTAAGGTGATTTGTGTATCTACCCCAACAATACTATTGTTCCATACCATTATAGAAGAAGATCCGAGCAATATATGCACCTCTTCATAAATAGAGATGTCTCTTACGTTACTCATAATATGTGAAAGTATCGATGTAATTTCATACAGTCATAGTTTGAATGCTTCATGAAGAACATAATTCAGATGACGGAATGAAAAGACCCAGGATGTAAAAGATCATAACATGAGTGATCAATTGAGTATTCAACTTCTTAAAATCTTTCTAATTTCTATAGGAAAGGAAGTGATGCATACATAGAGAAAGTCGTGTGCAATGAAAAGTGCAAGCACATCTTGGGGAGGTATATTTAGTTGTATATTTAATTTAAGATTAACATTTATTTTGTTTAATAAGAAACTTATCTACTCCATCAAACTAGTTTTGGGTTCAATCTTGGGCAACTCACTATTATATCAAAATTATAATTCTTTGTAGAGAAGTTCCTATTTTTTCAATCAACTTCAATAAAAGCTTGAATAGATCCATATACATCCTGGATGACACGGGTACATAGGTCATGTTATACTATTGAATAACAAGCCTTCAAGTTTCTATTTTTATTTGTAGAAAATCTTGTCCTTGGGAGTATCTGCCCCTTTTTCAAAAAGAGGAGAACGGGTTATTCACATTTCATTTGATAATCAGGAGAAGTGAAAGTTGAGCAGTGGGAATTATATGCCATGGTCCTTACTCTAACAGGGTATAAATGTCTAAATCTAATAATTTTAGATACTTTTTTAGACCTATTGTCAATTCTAAGCAGCAGATTAGAAATCAACTTTCTATCTTTATCCGTGGATCATTTATTGATAGTTATTCAATTGAATGTATTGATCCAATTGAAAATTTATGTTTCACAATTTTATAATCTAATTTTTTAATGTCTAACTGACCTTTGGATATAAATCATAAAAATGTGTATTTGTTCTCGAATCTGTCATTGAGAGGAAAAGGATTAAATCCTTGTAAGAAATAAAGTTTCTAATCGAAATATGAATCAAATCGAATTGAATTCAAAGTTTTTTCAATTATTTAAATTGGAATGGTTTCAATAGAAATTCAGTATTTTGCAATGAAACTAATGTAAAAATTGGAGTCAATTTTTGGATGAAAGGAAACCTTTTTATAAAGATAAAAATAAATTAATTAAATTAAAGTTCTTTCTTTGGCCTTCTGCTCTTCCCGAACAACACAAAATCTCCTGTTGTTCCTCAGTAGCTCAGTGGTAAACCGGTCAGTTGTTAACTGATTAGTCGTAGGTTCGAATCCTACTTGGATAGATTTGATTGATCCTGAATTAAAGAATCAGAATAAAGGAGCTCTCTTCGCCCATTAACAGTAGGTAACTTGTTTCCTATCTTTGTTTCTATTGTATTTTACTTATCGTATCATATTTTGTTCTTATACGATACAGGGTATATAATAATATCAATTAATTTTTAATCATGGATACATATGTATCCTTAAGATACTAAAACGGATACAAAACTTTATTTCTTATACACTTCACAATTGTATTCTACACAAAAATCCGTAAATAAAATCTCTCTCTTCTCTGCAAATTATTTTTTGAACAATGAAATCCATAACATAAAAGTGGGTTAAATGCTAAAAATTCAGTTCTTTCTATATATTCTCTTTCTGTTTTTTATACCTTTATCTAAGTGAAAAGATCTAATGTTCAAATTCAAAATCAAGTGTCTCCTTTCGATGAATGATCGAAAATACCACTTTAAGTAGTGAATATTTTAGATTTTGAGAAGAAAGAACTCCTTTTCTATCAAAATATCTAATTTTTTTGAAAAAAAATCATTAATTACCCATAGTTAGGAATAGAATAATTGAGGGAAAGATATTACGATGATAAAAAAAAATGACTGGCAAAAGATAAATTAGTTAGTTCTCATTATTTAATTAAGAAATTCAGTTGCTGATCATAAAATAATACAAAAGAAAGAATTTCCAATTTACAAGATATGATATATCTGGATCTAAAAGTTTGAGTCACTTAAATTACATAATTCTAAAATGGAAATTGGAAATTGAATTATGTTGTGTATCCTCGATTAATCTAACCTCTGATGCTATGTTTCAATTTTCAATTCTTGTATTAAGCGAAAGGTTATGCCTAAAGTTCTGTATTATGGGTCAATCCTACTCTACTAGAGCTAATAGTCAGCATAGAGGAAGAAGCACTCAATGGGATCCAGAGAGACCATGTCTTCATCCACAGGATTCCAAGTACCCGGTTCGATCAAAGATTCAATTCTATTTGAACTACACATTTTAAAATAATATCCACATTGAAATTTTTTATTTCATTGAGCCCAAAGCTTGTGGTCCTCTTTTATGTGTTGGTTCAATTGAATGGATCTATAAAGTCAAGGAAAACGTATGTAGCAGCAAGTATGGTGCATCGCCTATTTGTCATTCCCACTCGGGAGCTAAAATGATCATACAAAGGGCCGTAATTTAACTATAAGAGAAAGTTCTAAGGGGATTGATTTAACTATAAAATAAAGTTCTAATGATCACGAGGTAACTCAAAAATATAGGCATTTGTGATTTTAATGCAAGAATTGTTATGGATTAAATTATAAGAATTTTTTAAATAAAAAATAAACATTTGTGAACAATGTGGATATCATTTGAAAATGAGTAGTTCAGATAGAATTGAACATTTGATCGATTTGGGTACTTGGATTCCTACGGATGAAGACATGGTCTCTCTAAATCCTATTGAATTTTATTTGGGGGAGGAGCAGGGGAAATCAGCCATACTAAAATTATCTTCTGGGAGGTCAGTTTGATATCTAAAAACAACTCAACAATAGTCGAACATGTAGGGAATGTTGGGGTGAACTAGAAGAGTTTGGGTAGAGCTGGATCTAATCATTGACTAAACATTATAAATTTTAAGATAGACTCAATAGAAATTGCTCCCATTGGACCATTTGTGTCTATATGCATGTCATAACCCGAGGCTACCCCCTAGTCGTGACAATTATGCTTACGATCATAAATAACCACAAGATAACCTATGATTTAGTACCTGCTGTGAGCACTGATTATAATAGCACTGATTTAACGATGCAAAAATAAGATGATAAAATACTGTAAAATTGGATACTGAAATATGAATTAAAATATGTCTAAAATATCTGATAACAACTGCCAATATTGAAATGACTGAACGATTGTCTAACTAAGTGTTTGAAAGCCTCTAAACTGCCTAAAGAGTTGATGGGACAGACCCCAAACTAACTCTAACTGACTGGCATATAAAAATATTGAAATAACTTAAATATGCTGCGAATATGCTGAGCTGTCTAGGAGTGGTTGGGAAACTAGGCGTCTGAACCTATCTTATAAAACAACATAGTGCAAAGAAGAGTATGTGATCAGTACTGTTAATGTACTGGGATATGAGATGAGGACTTTCTGATATACATAAAGTAATTGAGCATACATGCATGGACATGTAAACTTTGAGAATGCAAGACTAAGCATGGACATATTTCTGAAATAATCTTTAAACTGAGAGATTAAAATTTGCATAACTGAATAACCGTAAGTCTGATCTATACACTTGGTCAAGAAAACTTGGACTGAGATATACTGAAAGACTGACTAAAACTATCGGAGGTATTATTTAACCAACATTCCCCAATTTGAACCGCAGTTGGAAGGGTGATAGTACCGTGCCACGGATACTAACACTGTTGTATGGATCCATTAAACTTGTGTCCCAAAGAACAAAGGAGTCATCCTCTACTGGCCGGTGCCCTTATGAGATCTGTGTCAACCCTTAACTGGCAGGTAGATATCTCAAACCTATGTTGGCTACATAGTTCTGTAACTAAGGGATTACTACTAAAGGTCACACCCTATACTAATAGGTGATCCCCCATCCCTAGGTTCGCTCGGTGCTAAATCCTACTCCTAATTGAATTGACATTGGTATTGAACTGAACAAAGGTTAACTGAACATCAGTTCTTATAGTGCTCATCATGATCATGAAAGTGTAAGTATACTGATAAAATTCATGGATTAACTATCTGAGTACTTGAAAAGCAAAAATCATGTAAAACACATAGATATTGGGTGTTCATAATCCGCTAGTACCTGAATCACCGTAAATTATGATAACCAAGCTTAAAAACTATAGTATGGGATCATAGTTTAAACCTAAAAGCATAGCCATTTCATCAAACATGTGAAAATCATGAACTTGCATATGAGAATGTCTTAAACATAAGGAAAACAATATGATACATAGCAATTCATAAATTAGGGTTTTAACATGAAATTCACTTGAACATGACATGGAAATTGAAACACTCAAAGCATGATATGACTCATTCCACTTGGAAACACTTGAAAACATAACTTGTATTTAATTGACAAGGGATTCATGGACTGGTTTCTCCTTGAATATCCATAAACTCATGAATTAAACTAAAGGAGGTTTTTTGGGCTCCATGGGTGAAAGGAACCCATAGATGAACACCCCACATACCTTAACAACTGAATTCTAGAAGATTTCTTGGATTAGAAGCTTGAAACCCTTAATTTCTTAAGAATGAATATTGAAATGTTCTTGGGAATGAAGGAGGGTTTTTTTAGAGCAATTTGTGTAAAAGAGACAAAGAATGCCCTTTTGGAATCCCCAATTAGTGTTATGGACAAAATAGGGTAAGAGAAGTGACTCAAATACCCTTTGGACACTTGATCTAAAACACTGTGCGAGATAGAGCCATGCACCGTGGAGCTTACTCCACTGGAGAGAGCAATGCACTATGGAGCTTACTCTACTGGAGAGAGCAATGTGTCGCAGAGCTCCTCACTGTGGGAGAGAGCAACGTGTTGCTGCACTATTTTTTCTATCCAAACATGGCCCAAACCTCGTCTAAAAATCCCAAAACACATTCGAGACATACTCTTTACCTCCCTAACCATGAATCAACTTAAAAATAAATATTTTGGGGTGGGAAAGACCAAAATAAAATCATTAAATTTTAGGGGTCATGAAAATGACTAAGTCCTCAACACTTCATGAAATTTTCAAGCTTTGGACCCCTTAAGCATGCAACTAAGAACTGAATTGAGCTTAGAATCCTTTAGGGTATTACGATGCATCAGGATCCTAATTCATGGTTCTCTCAGTTTGAGAAATCAAAATAAAAGGCTCAAACCATTTTTCTGATTTTTTTTCAAATTTGATAAATATTGGTTGATCATATATTTCATTATAGTTCTATATTTCAGAGTATCGTTTCCTATTTTATCCCTTTGAATTCCATATTCAAAGTTGCAATAGTTGGTCAGATCTTGTATGGACCATACATGGACAATAGTTGGAGCCAGTTATTCTCCAAGGATTCCCTCATCTAAGATCTCTGGGGAAGAGGATCAAGTTGGCCCATGCGAACAACTTGATGCACTATCTCCCTTCAACCCATTGAGAAAAATGCGACAAATGAAAAGAAAGGAAAATCCATGACAAAAATGAAAATAAAGACCTAATCCAACTCGAGCAAGAACAAAACCAACCAAATGAATCCATATATCCATATAAAATATATATAATGATACCTATCTTTACAAATACACATATATGATAGAGGAATAGTTCAATGTAAGAAAAATTTGAATGAATTCTCTATTACAAAAAACAACAAGATCTTTCTTTTGTCCCTTCCAGGCAATCGAAAAATAAAAAAAGGTTAATATATTTAAGATGATTACGTTCTTAAAAAATACTGTCTTAATTCATCCTATTTCATTATATCTGGGATATGGTATGGTTCCATAGGATGAACCGGAAATGGATAGTTCCAATAAGATTTCTTCTCAATACAATTTCTTTTAAATTCATTAAAATTTCATGTACCGATTCTTGAATTCCCATTATGGTAGAATATTCATGTGGGACTTTATCATATTTTACAGGTGTGATATATGTTCCTACTTTTTCTCCTATTAAAGCTCTTCACATCGTAATTCCTATTGTGTTGACTTGGCCTTTCATAAGTGGAGACAAAATACAATGTCCATAATAAAGACGTTTATTGTCTATTCTTGATTCAAACACTTCCACTGTAGTTTCCTAGTAGATACTATTACTTTCTCTCAAACCATAGTACTATTATTTGATTAGATCATTGAATCTTTTATATCTCTTTAGATTTCCTTAATGTTCAGTTCTACAGATGTCTTTTTTCAGAGGTTTACAACCATTAATTCTCTTGAGATTTTGATAGTTTTATGGTTACATGGATTATATCTACTTACACAAATACCTTGATGATTAATCCAATTGGGATGCCCTGGACTTGAAATGACACTTAGAAAGAGTAACATGAAGCTTGGAATTTGGGTGTAGTGAATACTCCCAAATAAAAGGGGAATTGATCTATAGTTGATTTCGTAACAAATCAAATAAAGAGGAATTTATATTTGTACCTCGTAAAAAAACGTTTTTTATTTTGTGGAATGAAATGTTTCCTTTCTTTTTGTGGAAAGAAATTATATTCAAGTAAGTAAATATGGATTGATTTTTTTTATTTTCATTGGATATTAGGAATAGATGGACGTTCTATAGGACCTATTTTATTAACAGAATTTATCACTACCTTGGCGACTTTGGAAGCTTGGTCAGTTATTTAAGATTCTCGATTATTCTATTTTCTTATTTTAGAAATGTACAGTGGTCAAATTAGATCATTTTTGTCTCGGGACCTTTTACCCTTTTTCATCATGTGGGCGTATTTAGCAACTGTACCTGCAAATAAGAGAACAACGCACAAAGTACTTCATTTTTTCTGCTAAAAATATTATAGGTCCCAATTGATTCAACAATTGGATTATTAGAGTTATTGTATTATTAGTTTAGGATTTACTTTTTTAACTATAAGAATCATTTTGGGAGCGGTATGGGCTAATAAAGCATGGTGGTCATATTGGAACTAAGACC
>NC_061113.1:215799627-215811628 GCF_002878395.1 Capsicum annuum
TAAACCTATAAAATTTTCCTACCAAAAGGTTTATATCCATCAATAAGTTGTGAAAAGTTTAACCATAAATAATCCCATAACCAGCCTATCAAATAAGTGGAAGTGTAACGACCCAGGACTATCCCCAAGTCGTCACACGATGCTTACGACCTCGAAGGATCACAAGCTAACCCATGACTGATATCTGCTATGAGCATTGTATAATAATCATGAAATAAATGCAGAATTTGGATGAATTACAATAAGGTTCAAAATCTAAATACTGATAAAGTGTAACAACTGAAATAACAATCTGTAAAATTGAATACTATCTGACAACTGGTTTGAAAAGCCTCTAACTGAAACTATCTAAAAATGGAGTTGATGGATAATCCCCCAACTAACTCCCTCTACTGAAATACCGAGTCTACTAAAATACTGAAATAAAGCATATACTTAATAGATGAGGACTCATTTCTAAATCTACTACTGGCTAAATCTAAATCTGTCTATGCATAGTTGGGAATCGGAGCATCCAAACCTATGATATAAGACATCATAGCGCAAGAGAAAGTATGCATCAGTATACAAAATTTACTGGTATGCCAGATGAGGTAAGGCTAAATGAAAGGGTTCATATGAATGAACAATACTGACTAAATGATATAGAGTAACTGAATACATGAAAACTTAAACTACTGAGTGTGCAATACTGAACATGTATGTGAATGTATACTGTAACTGAGCTTTTCTAAAGTTAAGTACTGAATTCTGATAACCGAGTTACTGATACTGATTGATGATATCTAACAGTCCTGATTCTATAGAACATAACTAAATTCTATACTAAAACTAAAGCTGAAACTATGGAAGGTAATCATCTAACTGACATGCCCCTTTCTAATCTAATTGGGGTCCAACCTATAACCTCATCTGGAAGGGTGATAATACCGTGCCCCTAGTACTAACAACCGTTGTGGAGTCAGTCCTAATCTGGCGGGTGACCCTGAGATCAGTCCTAAACTAGTGGGTGATCCCTGAGTATGTCAGTCCTATCTAATAGGTGACATCTCATAACCTACACTGGCTACATAGTTCTAGAACTTAGGGATTGCTTCTAGGGACCCAATCCTAACTAACGGGTGTGCCCCCATTCCTATGCTCGTTCGGTGCTGAATCCTACTCCCAAATAAAAGACACTGAACTAAGTATACTAAACTGGACTGGACTGATACTGACATTATTGAGTTTTCCTGAGTTCTATAACTGATTAAGTTCTATTGAGTTCTATAACGGACTGAGAGTACTACTGATCATGACATGACAGATACTATTCTATAACTGACACTGGCTCTCGATAAATAGTTAAATTATCAGGTATTAAATACCCCCAAGACTCGATATCATGAAAAGTAAAGCAAAGTATAACTTTGAATAACATATAAATGTTCACTTCATCATAATTCATTCATAGAGACATTTCATCAAACACTTGTAATGCATTAGCTTGTACATGAATGGAGAACACATGTTATCATGCTATAATGGCATTGTTTCATTCTCATTGACAATTTATCAAAAACATGAAAAGCATAATTGATACATTAAATCATAAACACTTAGGGTTGACATAATTACAACAATCAACTTGCTCATTGAAGGGCTTATCATGAATATCATGTAGTTCAACACATATTAGGATCAATTCTTGGAACTTGTAATCTAGATCATGGATTAAAATCAAAATAACATCATAGATACTTTAATCAATTTATAAGTTCACGGGTTTATCAAGATAATCAAATATTCTTCACACTTGCTATTCAATTTTAGGAAAAACATGCACTTAAATCATGGATTAAGACCCAACTAATATCATGAACATGAATTCAATCTAATTCAAACATAGAAATCATAAATATACAATCTATGTACTTCGAAAAAGGATTCTTGGATTTCATGGGTGGAAGGGACCCATGAATGAACATCTAACATACCTTAATTTGTGAGTTTTCTTGGAGTTTTTTGAGAGATTCTTGGGATTGACCTTGATTTCTTGAACTAGGGTTTTTGCCTCTTGGAGTGAATGATTTTGTTCTTGAGAGAAAGTGAGGAAAAGTGACATATTGGGGTATTTAGGGCATAATTTCGTGTTTAAACGCTGATCTGAGTCATGAAAAAGTCTAAGTTTCCCTTGGGATTTAAAATCCCATAATTAGAATGCCGATTAAAGCCTCACTGCGACGTGGTGACTGGGTTATTTCTATATCCACTATGGTGTGGTGGAATCGCGGTGACTCACTGGTTCGTGAAAATTATTGATTTGAGCCTCACCACAATGCGGGGTAATTACGGTGAGCTACTAGAATTTGACAAATGCCAAAATAGCCTTCAGCGCGATGTGATGGAGTGCTCATCACGATACTAACCGCGACGCGGGCTAATCTCGGTGAGACATTATTTTTACCTAAACTTGTCCTAACATTTAATGAACTTTTCTAAGTTGAGGACCCCTTATCAAGCTTTTACGGACTAAGCTAAACTTAGGATTTTGTGGGGTCTTACAATATCTCCCCCTTAGGAACATTCATCCTCAAATAAGACTGACTAAGATAGAAGAAATAATAAACTAATAGTACATACTGTACATGCACCACTAAAGCATGACTGCATGACTAAAATTGCTGATATCCTGAGTTCTCCATACTGAACATGCATATCTGAATGCATGAATAAATGACTGAAGCTACTTGATAAGATGGGTTTGTATACTGAACATGCATATATGATGCATGAGTACATGACTGAAAATGATTCATGAATGCATGACTGAATATAGAACGGTAACTGATACCAAGTTTATAATTATATCTTGAACATGGAACTGGGTAAAGCTAAGGAGGATTGTTCTCCTAAGTTGAGAGTACTAATGAACCTAAGATCATTTACAAAACATGAATGTATGGGAATGTAAGAGCATAATTGAGTCTGAAACATGATACGTGGACTGAATATCATGAACTGAACTGATTCCTTGAGTATATGCTATGACACAAGAATGGTCATACGACTGAGATTGGAACGAGAAATTCAATTTGTGGGTACTCATTCCTCCTAAATGGATATTGTTACATGAAGAGAAATTGAAAGATTTAGGACATGAAAACTCGGGGGTTATAGTGCATCTACCCTTTGGGACACTATGTCCTTCGAGGAATGCTGACTTGGCTGAGATACTAAGAAAAAGCTGAGATGATGCATGGGGCACCTACAAACTAAATCGTGACTGACTATCTGGGATCTGAAACTGAGGAATGATACATGCCTCTATCTTGGATTGGTCATATTCAAGAAACTTTGGATAGTACAACTAGATGGAAAGGTGGGAAACAATACAAACTTGTCTGCCTGACTGCTAAACTAAACTAAATTATTGGCTTTACGAACTAACTCATGCTAAAAACTTACAATCGACTGGAGCATTCCTTTGACACTCTTTCTATAAGGTTCTAATGACTTTAGGGAGCAAGGTATCTTGGCATAAACTTAATAAAACATCTGAGTAAAATTGCAACTTGGCTAAAATTCTGTAACATAAGGTGAGGCCTATGAAACTTTATCTAAGATAGAGTTACTAAGCCTTATACATTGTAACTACAAACTTTAAAGCTTAGACATATTGATCGAATACTCTCTCAATAATACACTCCATCTTAGTATGACACTTCACTTAAGACTACTAAAAATATTCATATGGGAGCTGAGCACGAAGGCTAAAACATACTAACTTATCTGATTAACCGAATGAATGATAGCTGAATACTGGGCTTGTAAGACTAAACTGTACATAGTCTGAATAACTGGACTAAATTTTCCCACTAAGTTCAAGCTTATTCAAATTTTCGAAATACATTTAGCCACTTACGCATCAACATGACATTCAAGCCTATCATCATAACTACAGCCTCGAGTAAAGCAAGCATGCAACAATCTTTTCTCCCACCTAAGCAACTACTCATCACTATATCCTTTCATACAGAGAGTTCACCGAAAAGTAAAAACATGAGGACCTAAAACTTGAATGGACACTATACTGAATCTGACACTTAATTGAGGCCTACGGAATAGAATATCAACTTCATGAATTTATCAAGAGATCTAAGATGAGCCTATATATGGCATAGTCTAAATTTAGCTGATATTTAGGAGTGTCTCTTGAGTCATGGAAACTAAGCATACTATAAAGTATGGCATGAGCATATGATTCATAAGATGCATGACCTGAGTTAGTAGTTTCTGTGTTCATGGGACATAATTCATAACACTGAGTGAACTGGAACTCCTTATACTAGGAACTAGAACCGTACATGATTTTTGTTAATATGCACGAACATGAGCTATGATCATGGGACTGACATGTAAGGCATGAGTAGATATCATGATAGCTGAAGTATAAAACTTTGCACTAAGGTAAAGATGGATTGGGCATCATCCCCTACTACCACTTTTCTATGTATACTGACATTACTATTAAAATCTGAAAGTCGGTCTTGTTTACTAGTTCTACCATCTCCCCCTTGGCTTAAATTCACTATTCTAATGTTGTGAACCACTTAATCAATAAATCTAAACTAAATTGTCACCACTCTACACTAGAGACTGGGGGAAACACTAAGGAGAGCTCGGCTAATATTTTGGGTCCGACACTGAAGCTGACAACTATATAGGGTTCACAAAGGAAGTGAAGCCTCGAAATCTAACTAAGCATAAACTTAAAGATGAAAGAATCAAAATATACCTGTAACTATATTAGGAGAACTTCCCTGATCACGGCAAGACTCGAGTGCATAAAATCTATTCTGGTGTTGACCACTAGTGGTACTGGAAGTGTCACCATACTAATTCCGGCGACCAGACTAAGCTAAAAAATAATTGTGATGACTTCGTAGACCAGCCTTGGGATATTCTCGA
This sequence comes from Capsicum annuum, assembly GCF_002878395.1. Classification (NCBI taxonomy): domain Eukaryota; kingdom Viridiplantae; phylum Streptophyta; class Magnoliopsida; order Solanales; family Solanaceae; genus Capsicum; species Capsicum annuum. Next base: position 215,804,578 of record NC_061113.1, read on the forward strand.
ACTCTATGACCTGACTCGCCACATACAAAACACATATCACTTCCCGCTCTACATACTCTCTTATGGTTCTTACCACATTCTCTGCAAAGAAGATTAATATAAACACCCTTCCCACGACCTTGTGACTTAGAGCTTGATGTTCTAGACTTAGAGCTTGATGTTCTATCTCGACTAGCATTCTTAGACTTAGATACTGGCACCTGGACTGAAAGCAAAATTGGTGCTAGAATCTCTGATAGAATTGTGAACGATTACTACTCCTTGATCTTGGTGTAGAGTTATTTATTCTAGCCCACTTACTCTTCCTACACCCCCTCCCTCATTCTGTTGAGTGCAAGTAAAAAATGTAGATAGGACAACAACTTACAAATTACTCTGAGCAACTACTGAATAAGCTAAGGTAGTGAAAGCAGCTCTAAATTCAGCATGAGAGACATGCTCATGTAGGAGATTTGCCTGAACGGGCGGAGGAGCTGACTGGTCTTCAGTACTCCTACTATTAGCTTCTCTGGGAGGTATGCTCTAAAAGCATAAGGAAGATATAAATTAGAATGAGAGTTTAAATTGAGCTCATGCTTACTTGCATGCATGAATGCTGAAAGAAGTGAAACTTTTCCTAAAACATCTCATATCCCCCTGTCCATAAGTGTGGCGCGCTACACACCCATGCACAAGACTTTACTCTATTCAGCTTTCAGACCCCCTAGGACTCTATTGAACCTTAAGCTCTAATACCAAGTTCATAACAAGCTGAGACTACCCCTAGTCATCACACGGTGTTTAAGACCCCGAAGGAACACAAGCTAACCCATGACTAATATCTGCTGTGAGCACTATACAATAATTATGAAATAAATGCAAAATTTGGATAAATTGCCATAAGGTTCAAAATCTAAATACTGATAAAGTGTAACAACTGAAATAACAATCTGAAAAATTGAATACTGTCTGACAACAAAATCCTCTAACTGAACTATCTAAAAGTGGAGTTGATAGACGATCCCCCAACTAACTCCCCCTACTAAAATACTAAGTCTACTAAAATATTGAAATAAAGCATATCCTCAATAGATGAGGACTTACTTCTAAATCTACTACTAGCTTAATCTGAATCTTTCTATACGCGATCGGGAACTGGAGCATCCTAACTTATGATATAAGATATCATAGCACAAGAGAAAGTATGCGTCAGTATGTGGAATGTACTGTTATGCTAGATGTGGTAAGGCTGACTGCAAGGGTTTATATGCATGAACAATACTGACTGAATGATATAGAGTAACTGAACACGAGAGTACATGAAAACTAAAACTACTGAGTATACAATACTAAACATGTATTTGAATGTATACTGTAACTGAGCTTTTTTGAAGCTAAGTACTGAATTTTGATAACCGAGTTACTGATACTTATTAACTATATTTAACAGTCCTAATTCTGTAGAACTGAAATGAATTCTATACTAAGACTAAAACCAAAACTACGGGAGGTAATCATCTAATCGGCATGCCCCTTTCTAATCTAATTGGGGTCCAACCTGTAACCCCAGTTGGAAGGGTGATAATACCATGCCCCGAGTACTAACAACTTTTATGGAGTCAGTCCTAATCTAGCGGGTGACCCCTGAGATCAGTCCTACACTAGCGGGTGATCCCTGAGTATGTCAGTCCTATCTAATGGGTGAAATATCATAACCTATGCTGGCTACATAATTATAGAGCTTAGGGATTACTTTTAGGGACCCAATCCTAACTAATGGGTGTTCCCCCATCCCTAGGCTTGCTTGGTACTGAATCCTACTCCCAACTGAAAGACACTGAACTGAGTATACTGAACTGGACTGGACTGATACTGAGATTACTGAGTTTTCATAAGTTATGTAACTAACTGAGTTCTACTGAGCTCTGTAATGGACTGAGATTACTACTGATCGTGACATGAATGATACTATTCTGTACCTGACACTGGCTCTAGATAAACAGCTAAATTATCGGGTATTAAATACCCCAAGACTCTATAGCATAAAAAGTAAAGCAAAGCATAACTTCGAAAAAGGATTCTTGGACTTCATGGGTAGAAGGGACCCATGAATGAACATCTAACATACCTTAATTTGTGAGTTTTCTTGGAGTTCTTAGAGAGATTCTTGGTATTGACCTTGATTTCTTGAAATAGGGTTTTTGCCATTTGAGAGAGAATGATTTTGTTCTTGAGAGAAAGTAAGGAAAAGTAACATAATAGGGTATTTTGGGTATAATTTCGTGTTTAAAGGCTGATCTGAGTCATGGGAAAAGTATAAGTTGTCCTTGGGATTTAAAATCTCATAACTAGAATGCAGATTAAAGCCTCACCATGATACGGTATCTGGTTCATCGCTATATCCACCGTGGCGCTGTGGCATCATGGTGACTCACTAGTTTATGACAATTGTCGATTTGAGCCTCACCGCGATGTGAGGCAATTGCGGTGAGCTACTGGAATTTGACAAATGTCGAAATGGCCTTCAGCGCAATGCGATAGAGGGCTTATCATGTTACTCACCGCTACACGGCCTAATCACAGTGAGCCACTATTTTTACATAAAGTTGTCCTAGTATTTAGTGAACTTTTCTAAGTTAGGGACCCCTTATTAAGCTTTAACGGATTGAGCTAAGCTTAGGATTTTGCGGGGTCTTACAGGAAGATTCAGTAAAATATGAAAAATTACCCTACCATTATGTGATGTGGTTCCAATGCCAATAAGAAGTAACCCATCCAATAGTGTTTAACATAAAAAAAAACTACTTAATAAAATGCATCCCATGCTAAAATATCACAAGTACCACCTTATCCTGGGCCATCAAACAAAATTCGAGTGGCTGAAGCTGAAGCGACTACTTTTGAAGTAAATAAAAAATGACGACTATAGTAGGAGAGTTAAGAATCGAAAATAGGACTCCTCACTTTTTTCTCTCATTCAAAACCATGCATAAGATTTTCATCTCACAGGACTCCTAAGTGATAAAAGAAAGAAGAACCATTTTCTTTCTTTTTTGATTATTTTTCTCGTGTATGTATAAGATTGAATCCATTTGATTTCTAAAAAAGATTACTAATCCTTAAATTTTTGAGGAATCCTTCATCAGTGGTTGTGAATAACTAATATTTGCAGTCTTTTTTACCGTGGTTTCATAGGACCAAGTCAGAAAGCTTGAAAAATAGAACTATCTGATTTAATTCATTCTCAATAGCAACGAGATGATCATCTTAGGGTGATTCTTTTATCGACAGATGCTCTTATTGTAATCATAGTTGACCCGACCCGACCAAGGGACTTGTCGTAATGGGCATCCCAAGTCCAACCCCGAATGGAGCCCACCCTCATTACCCAACCCAACCAACCTATGCATATCCTGTAGTGGATGAATTTTGAATGTATAACAAGATAGCATTATTGTGTAACCCAAGTCTCTGCGATCGGCCTATGACCGTGACCACCCAAATGAGTCAAACCATCCGATACCAACCAACAACCATAACCAAACCAAACCATAACAATAACCAAACAAAGTTCCATAACATAATATAAAAGGATGGAACAATGAGAAATTTAGTCCAATGGTATCAGCCCCAATACCAAGGCTGACACTAATACTAATCCCGCTCATACCAACATATAGTAGTTCCACAAAATCCTCTAACAAAAAGAAAAACAATATTTAGTAGGGATATGCCCCCTAACCAAAGACAAAACCAATATCCATAAATAAACTAGAGTGCATAAAAACATCCATGAACATGAAATGAAGCCTTTCGGAATATAGAAGCTTACCACTTCAATCTAGTAGTTGATCCCAAATTTGAGCACTAAGAAGGAGAAGTAGAATAATCGATCCCTGAATCACATGGGGACATAATTGGTCAAGGATGGGTTTGCGGGTGAATGCTAGCAAGTACTCAGCATAATGATAAAATAATATCATCTAGTAAAACCAAGTAAACCAACCATATGCATACAAACCATACACACACACACATATATAACCTTACTGGGAAAAGGGAATCGAGTTTAGCATGCTTTTAAAACCATTAACATGGGTATGTATAGCTTAACCATCCTAGAACCAACCACGGGCTATATGGGTCCAGTGTAACCCCTTAATGGACCTCAATGCATGGAGCCCCATGAATCGGAGATACCATAAGAGTAGGGGATTCCCCAATACCCTTAACTCTCCATTATACATATATATAGTGTACTTAGAGGATTACCATGTTCCTCATGAGTATCATATATGGTCTCCATGACCAACTCCTCATGTCAGCAAATATGAGTTTTCAGTGTTCGTCTATTTGATATCCACCTTCACGGTTATCTATCACACCGCATCATTATTGGTCAATTAAAACCATTTCCAACCAACCAATCCATTATTCCATTTATTATTAACCAAGGCTATTAATAGTGGTATCTTCATATCGACTAGAACTTGCAAGCATTATCCTTAGCCAAACCTTAAGAGATTAAGGGATTTTCATGTACCCATTTACCAAGTTAGATTAAGGGATTTTCATGTACCCATTTACCAAGTTAACTTAGGGAAGTCCCATGAACCCCACAAGTGTTCCATTCTTATGTTTTCTTGGGGGAATCCCATATACCTCACAAGTTGTTTATTAACATGTTTACTTGGGGGATTCCATTGTACCCCAAAAAGAGTTCAATTAACCATAACCATGACCATCAAACTATTCCATTTAATTATTCCAAACCATTTAAACCATTTTGGGTTCCATTACCAACCCATACAATGCAATAGTTCCATTAAAAGTCCAATAATATAGTAAAAGCATTATCATTGGCATTTAATCAAATATGTTAAGGGCATAATGTTTCCAAAACCAAATCCAATTACCAATTAACCATTTCCATGCAACCAATTCTACAAAACACCATTAAATTATGTAAAAATACAATTAAAACAAGGGAAAAAACATAACCAAGCATTTAATACCAAAACTCCAATATATATTTGAAAACCCCAAAGCCATACAATAATCATACCATGAAAATATTGAATAAATCATGCCTTTAGTTGGAACTAACAATGAGGGAGAAGTATCTTACCTTATATGATGAAGATGATGGAGAGAAATCACCAAAATAAGCCCCAAATAGACCTCTTTAGTGAAACCCTAGCCTTCCCTTTCTTAAGAGCCTTAGAGAGAATTGTAGGGTGTTTAAGAGAGTTTTATAAGTGTTTAATGATAGAATGACAGGGTATATAACCTCCCAAGTTGTTTAGAAGTTGTGGGGCCTTAAAAGGTTAAGTGAGAAAATGTCTAAATTGCCCATACTTAAACTGCATAAAAATCCCATCATAGGATACGATTATACCATATCGGTTGAACCCTCCAACATGAGTGGTACCCATCACTCGTACCCTAGGCCTCCTTCTTGGACCCAACATTATCCAACATATGATTTAACCATACCAAGTCATACCTAAGAATACGACTAGTACCCTTGACCCATACCCCTGGAAGAATAGAGTCACAAGAGGTTTGAACACTATACACTATACGAGTCCATAGTACAATTTATACCCTAGCTTACGGATCATGGTGAGTCACTTGTACTCAGATCTAAGTTATTTTACTAATTCTCAGATCAAGTAAAGGAAAAACCTAAATCAAACGACCCGTATCAAACCATACGACTCATACCAACAAATGTCGTACCCATTCCAGAAACCAATCCAACCCACCAACTAACACTGGTTAGCATATGAATAAGGAATACCACTCACACCCTATTATATTATTGGTACCCACCAGTCATATGTTTTCCAGAACTTAGAAATCCAAAAAAAATTTTAAGGGTCCCATACCTAGGGTGTTTCAGTAGTTTCTGAAGGATGAGAACCAACTATTTAGCATCTACATCGAGAATTAAAGTATTGTATACATCATTAGTCTTACCCTTTGTAGGAACTAGCCATAATAATGAACTTGCAAAAAGGATTTGATTATCATAAAGAGATTCATCATCTTTGCCCTATGTCATTTCTTGAAATCTCTCTTCTAATTTAAAATTGTGGTATAATGTGTATCCTCCCCTGTCCGATCATGGAATAGATCAAATAAATCAAAAAATGGATTTTTCAAGAATAAAATCTTATTAGAACTATCCATATCTGATTTATGCTTAGAAATCATATCATACCCCATATCTGATGAAATGGGATGAATTAAGACAGTATTTTATTAATACATAATATCCAATAAAAAATAATTGTATGCATTAAAAAAGGTCTATATTTGCTCGAATAAAATGCTTAGCCAATTCCCTGTGTCTAACCAAAAAGTCCATGTATTTCTATTACTATGAGATTCATAAATAAAGTAGTTAATATTAGGGTTAACATGTTCTATTTCACTCTCTGATGGGGGTTAATTTCACCCTTCCATCACAGTACTACTTCACTAATTTTGCCTCTTATTCTCCCTCTGAATCAAACTTTTCCTTGCCATAATGGTTAATTTTCACTTTTGGTTATGGCGATTGAATAATCATTGAGTCCTCTTTCTAGACAATGTATTTCCCTATTCTCTCCCCCAATCGAGATACCCTCATTTTGCCTAAGAATAATAAAACTATAAATAAAATCATAAGAATTTAGAGGCTTATGCTACAATGATCATATATACTGTTTTTGCTTGTGACCGAATGTCTTCTATTTTATTTGATCTGGGTCTACTTATTCTAATATATCTATCCAGTTTGCAGTAGGTATGAATTTGGTTTAGGATATACTTGACTATCTTGTTCATGTCTCTACTCCAGTTGGTGAGTCTATGGTAGTAACCTATGTTTACCATCCTTATTCTGTGTTGTTTATAGGTTTTTAGACTTGGATATATTTGATTATTTGGATATGTTGGACTTTCTATGCAATTTTTGGTATGACCTAGTTACCTTCATATCACGTTGTCTTAAACTGTAATATTGAAATAGTGACTCTACATATGCTTAGAATAGATAAACTAGAAAGGGAGGGAGTGTATAAGG